>NC_086448.1:677538395-677698395 GCF_028390025.1 Pseudophryne corroboree
GATTAACCCAGGTTCAGTGACCCGGGAATCCAGCCCGGCCAGATTGCAGGGTTGGTCCCAGTGCCATGTAAACGGGTAAGGCGCGTCGATGTGACCTGGCACTCATTTACAGCATAGAGAGACAAGTGCCAGGGCTGCACCTGTGTGCGGTGACATCACTGCCCCTGCAATAAGCCGGGTCCTGGCGCCAGTCTGAAAGTGGTCTCAGCTGGGTCGCACTCAGATTGGACCCGTGTACAAAATCGTGGGTATGACCCTGCATTTTAGTCTAAAAGGAGGGGGTCAAGTGTAGTGATACGTATGGAGAAATCACCCATTGGCAGTTGCAGAGGTGGGGCTGCAGCACAGTCCAAAATTTAAATAGGGGAGTCACACCTACTGCCAGTGCGTACCGGCCAGTGATGTTTGGCAGTGTTTGGGGTGGCAGTTGGTGTGACTCCCCTATTTGTATTTTGGACTGTGCTACAGCCTCACTTCTGCAACTGCCACTGGGTGATTTCTCCATACGTATCACTACACTTGACCCCCTCCTTTTAGACTAAAATGCAGGGTCATACTCATGATTTTGTAATTATGATTATTAAATATCCCCCTATGTACTAAACATTGCAAAGTACCAGCCAATTAGCTCCTGTCATTTTTCAAACACAGCCTGTAACATGGCAGTTAGAAGCTGACTGGCTGGTACTTTATCTCCGTCCACTTTACCTCTCTCCAAGGCTTAGTACATAGATCACTTGTCTTCTAAGGCCTATATAAGACCAAAAGTCCTATTGTAACCAATGAGGACTGAATCTTGGCTGTCACAGAGACATTGGGGCTGATTAGGATTGCAAATGCGGACAGTCCTCAGATTTCAACCTAAAATAATCACCATCTTCACACGCGCCAAATCAGACCGACTGAGTCTGGCTAGTGTATATGGATTGATCCATCGGTCAGCGGACCACACCATCCATGAGATGGGCATTTTTCTGATCCGTCTCATGGCATATCTTTTGCATTCAGCATGGGGCTGGTATACATTAGATCCCAATACTAATGATGACAGCTGCGGATGTAAGAACAGTGGGTGCGATGGGCTTCTCCTTGCAGTCGCACAGATTTATAGTATACACAGCCAGATTCTCCCATTGGCATAATGTAGTAAGCAGACAGCCACAGTGGATGCGTCAGACTCTGAGTCAGCTCCTATAATCGTAGCCCGTACTCACTGTGCATTGTGGACATTGTGCTCGGTAATGATGTTACGCTCATTTTTTAGATGGGCAAGTAGTCTGTAAGGGCATTTGTGGAAACAATACATGTTACACAGAAAACAAGTGTGGCTTTAGCATGCGGTGAATGCATGAAATCTATTTGTTAAAGTGGGCTCTAAAAATGTCACCCGTCAATGTCTTGTTTGTTCTGGTTATAGTAATACTGCTAATATGATTATTTGAGCAAATGATGTATGGTCATACTGTGAGGTTTGCTGACCTTTGTGCTACTGGGGATTAGTTTGCGGGTTAAATGAATGAAGGCTTCTCACATTCTAGTAGCCGCATGTTTCTCAGGAGATAATACAGTTATTCAAAGTGTAGCATAGACATTGCCATGTAATGCAGCATCACATGAGTGACCATGCCCGCTCAGAGGGAGTCATACCCTGCATCAGGTCACTGAGCTGACTCCATTCACTTCATACACAAGGGGTCAGTACAATTAGGTGTGAGTTGGGTCCTGCGAGTCGTTCTCACGCTGAACGTAACCTCTGGTACTCCCCTCCTAACAAATAATTATGCACTTAGAGGGGCTTAAATAGCACAATTTGGCCAATAATGACATGTCCATTTTTAGGTGAGATTCTCTAAAAGCTCAGTAATGGGTTACTTGATGTGGGACAGGTACCTGGAGGTGTTGTGTTGATGGGAGAGAGGTTTTGAATTGCACTTGAGAGGTAAAAGTATTTATTCCAGCTTTTTACAAACTTGTATACAAACACTGACAAATTACTATACAGACATTTTTCTGTACCCCAAATGCTGGAAAGACTTGGATGAAACACACTGGCTTGCTATCATTTTTCTGCCATTAATAAAAAGTGCACAAATTCTCTATTTGATACTTTAAAAAAAAAAAAAAATATGTTTATTGAAAAAGATGTACATTACAATTGGCATAAATACAGTTACACGACAGGTTGGCAAAGAAATATCTGACAAAGGTTTCTAAGCTCCATAGGAAAATAAGAAAACCATTCAGCGAAAGAAAGATTGACAAAGGAACATACATGTGCAAAAGGAACCACCGTACAAAATCTATCAAAGACAATCCGTGGATTATAAAAATGAGTATGTGGCAAGATGGAGCGAACAGACTGCCCCAGTTCAGATATCCAAAACCTATTCAATTTCCTTAAGTGAATTTCCATTTAGAAAGGCGGGGAGCCCATCTCCAATAAAGATAAGTTATACCAAGAGGTGAGATGCACCACACCCCTAAGAAAATCCCTCTCTTCCATTGACAGTGTGCGCACATAGGGTAGCCAGATATCAAAAAAGGACTGAGAACGAGATTCTAAATCTAGAGCAGTCTATCCACTCCATCCTATAAATATAAAATAATCTGGGTAGCATAAGAGAGAGCAATTTTTTGATAATTTTTAAAAACCTCCAGTACTTTCCTTATGGCCATGACAAGCCTTCTACAGGCCCTGCTAGCTCAGTTGTCACATTTGTGGGTTCCAGAATGGGTTATCCACTCTTCCATGCATTTAGGGAGGCCAATCCCGGGATCGGCGGAATCCCGGGATTTGGGCCCAAAAATGCCGGGATTTGAATCCCGGGATTGGAGCTTCCAGTCCCGGGATTCAAGGGATTACAGTGCGCATGTGCGGGAGGGTGGGTGTAAGTAATGACACTTACTATTAGGCGGGCGGCCGCGGCAGCCATGGACAAGCTGAACGCGGCAGCACTTCAAATGTAGCGCCGGCCGCCAGACAATCAGAGCTGGCGGCTCGGCAGCCAATCAGGGAAGCTGCCGCGGCAGCCAAACAGGAGCCACTGCTGTGACCGCTTACCTGATTGGCTGCCGGTCCGCCAGCTCTGGTTGGCTGGCGGCCGGCGCTTCATTTGAAATGCTGCCGTGTTCAGTGAGTCCATGGCTGCCGCGGCCGCCCGCCTAATAGTAAGTGTTATTACTTACATCCACCCTCCCTCTCGCGCTGCTACCAACCCTTCCGCGCCGCTACCTACACCCACCCTCCCGCACTGCTACCTACCCCCTCCCTACCTCCCGCACCGCTACCTACTCCCTCCCTACCTCCCGCACCACTACCTACACCCTCCCTACCTCCCGCACCACTACCTACACCCTCCCTACCTCCCGCACCACTACCTACACCCTCCCTCCAGCGCTGCTCCCTACAACCTTCACTGGTCCCTACTGCAATCCCGGGAATCCCGGGATTGACCGTTTTTCAATCCCGAATCCAGGGATTGAAAAAACGGCCCAGGATTGGCCTCCCTACATGCACTTCTCCCAGGCCGCATTTTTTGGAAAATTCACGCAACCTGGATCTTTATATTTGTGCGATGTACAGTATGTGAGTTTCATGAAACAAACTTTCGCAAAGTCTGTCCTAATTGTATTGACCCCAATATACTTCAGTACACCTTTCTATTTTTCTATTATGATTACAACATTTTCTGTTTACATTACTGGGACAAAGACAGCTTCACTGTTATTCTACTTCTTTGTCTAATACATTCTAATTTTCCTATGTTCTAAATTGTTCATATTAATGCATGCCTGCTTATGCTGTGAAATCATCAGACTTAATCAATATAAGACAATAGGAAAGCAACGTGCTTATTTGTTCCTAACTGCCAGCAGATTTCTGTAATAATGGTGTTCGGATCTACGTCAGTTTACTAAACACCCTGAGTCACTGCTACATAAAATGCTCATAGATTATAGTTGGTTGGGTGCATGACAGCAGTAGGTTGTGAGTATGGCTGGAGGAATCTGGTGAACAATTTGCATTTTGTTTACATTTTGTGTTGTTACAAGCTATGAAGGGATGAGTGTAGAAATGCTCAAATAAATAAGAAAATTCATTGGATTCCCGATCTTTTATTTTTGGAACAATTAAAAAAAGAAGAAGTAAATTTAGAGAAAGTTGGACAGGTTTAAGCCTGTTCAGCCATATTTGAGTCCATTTGCACATAGGGGGTCATTCCGAGTTGATCGCACGTAGCAACTTTTTGCTGCTCATGCGATCAACTTGACGCCGCCTATGGGGGAGTGTATTTTAGCATAGCAGGGCTGTGATCACTTGTGCAGCCCTGCAATGCAAAAAAAGTTTCCTGCAAAACAAGACCAGGGTCAGACTTACTTACCCTGTGCGACGGATCCAGCGACGAAGGTCCCGGGATTGACGTCGGACATCCGCCCTCCAAACACCTGGACACGCCTGCGTTCGCCTCACCACACCTGGAAAACGGTCAGTTGACGCCCCGGAATGCCTCCCGCCTGTCAGTCTTCTTGTGATCGCAGCTGCAATCACTTTTACCGCTGGCGACGTCGCTGCTCAGTGACGGCTGTCGCCGGGCAATGACGTGCATGCGCAATGCGTTCACCACACATGCGCAGTTCTGACCTGTTCGCACCGCAGTGACAAACTGCAGCGTATGAACGGGTCGGAATGACTCCCATAGTGTCTGTCGGATGGTAGGAGCTTTGCTGACCAATTCAGTAAAGCATGTACTGTAAGTGTCAGGGAGGTTTCTGGGCTAGTGGTTGCCAATAGGACCAACAACAAATAGTCACATTTTGTGACGCCCATTCAGGGGCAGTTTAAAAGAGGAGAGGCCCCCTCCTTTCTGGCAGCGCAGAAGACTCTGGCTTTGGGCTACAGTCTACTACTGTATGCAAGCCAGGTCTCTGGGAAAACAGCGCATACACCTTGTTCCCGTGGACTTCTCTACTCTGAATGTCACAGGTAAAATGGCCTCTACTATGCAAATTAGTAAGAAAATAGTCACTACGTTATTTTCACAGTGATTTCTGTTGCTGTGCAGCACCGACCATCTCCAGAGGTGGGGAGAGGTAAGTATAATTATATGTGCAGGGTATGTGGTGTGAGCCCTCCTGGACTCTTTATAGATACGCCAATGTGCCCATTGAATAGTAGTACTGCTAACTGCTCTCCAATGAATGAAGATTTATCCTCATAGGGAATTTGAGGGCTTTGGCGAGCCTAATCAGTACTGGTGTAGTCCCCACCAGATAATGTAGAGGAGAGGACTGCGCTCACTGATAGGGGGGAAGGGGATTTTGGTGCAGCTCTACCTGGAGGTGTCCTATCTCCTTTGTTTGTAATCAATACTGGGCAATGGTCAGCGCACTCAGGTGGAGAGGGGTACAGTCAGGTGGGTTGGTGTAGTGTGGGCAGAGGGAAGGAATGGGAAGGTGATAATGAAAGCGAGGAAAGGGAGTGATGTTTATGTATTAACAGATTAGATAAATGCTCAGGGGGGTATTAAATTCAAGTCGGAACTGCTGTCTTGTCGGAAAGATGGCAGTTTCCAACTTTTTTAGGTCGGCAAGCATTTTTCTGACAGGTCGGCAAATCCGACTTGTCAGAAAACACGTGGATCGGCTGATTATCCATGGATCCACTTGTTTTGTTGGATTTGCAACCAAATCTGACAGGTTTTAGCCCTGTTTCCAACAGTGTCTATCCGACTTTAAAAAAAAGTTGGATTGACATTGTCGAGAACAGACAAATCCTGTCGGATTTGGCCGTAAATTGAATACTGCATCGTCTGATCCTTTCTGTTGGAAAAGATTCGAGAAGCATTGAAGACACTCCTATATGTGTTTAGTAATTATCATGAAATTATGATGGTTAAAAAATCGCTGTCTTTATTTTAAATGTCCCGCCAGTCATACCGATATTACAAACAAGCAGAAGGGTATGACTGGCGAGACGCCGCAGTAGTAATTCACCTGCAAGATACACTCATTTCTTTTTCTGTATATTGAGACATTTAAACCCATTACGAAGGGACATAGGTTGGGGCTAGAACCTATGGTAAAGGTGTGCCCCAAAAATACACCTGACATTCACCCTCACAAGGGGACCTTCATATTACAGGTACACCAATAAGGAAAGTATACAGCAAAAGGGCAGTCTGCATGACATACCTGATGACTTAGACCAGAGGTTCTCAAACTCGGTCCTCGGGGGCCCACACAGTGCATGTTTTGCAGGTAACCCAGCAGGTGCACAGGTGTATTAATTACTCACTGACACATTTTAAAAGGTCCACAGGTGGAGCTAATTATTTCACTTGCGATTCTGTGAGGAGACCTGCAAAACATGCACTGTGTGGGCCCCCGAGGACCGAGTTTGAGAACCTCTGACTTAGACATTGAAACTTTGCCAATACAAAGACATGTATTTCTTTTCTATTGGTTTTAAAATAAAGACAGAGATTTTTTTTTCATGATAATTATTAAACACACATAGCATTTATCTAATCTGTTAATACATAAACATCACTCCCTTTCCTCCAGCGTTTTGGTACAAGCATGGACCTTTCTCAAGATACAGTGGTACTTGCCAGGGCACCACAGGCTGATCGATAGTAAATGATTAAAATGCCCCCTGGCCTTATGGAGGCGCCCTGGCAGCTCCTGATTACACACTGACCACGCGGGCTCTTGGAGCCTATTGCTGTGCTGTTGCTATATATGCCGGAGGTGCAGGCTGAAAGCTTTCACGGGGCTATAGAGGAAAACATGGGGAAGGGGAGTCAGAGGAACACATGCGGATGGAGAGGCCAGAGGCACACTACAGGGGGCTAAGGGCAGAGGCACACATGGAAAAATTATGGATTCCTCTATTGCTGAGCAAGCGGGGGAGGGGGGGGGGATAAGGAAGGGAGAGTTAGGGAGCAGAGGAGCCAACTCTCCTATGAGATAATGAGAGGGGACCTTGGGGGAATGCAACTCTGATTCCCCCATCTATAAACAGTTCTGCAGCTTCCATGTAACACTGTGCCAGACAGGGAGCCTGCAGCACTGATGATCCCTGCAGCCTACTATTTCTTAGTAAAATTTTCATTAAATCACAGAAATGACAAAAATGAAATGAAGCCATTATTACTCTGCTCCAGCATTATTCCCCCATGACACGAGATATTATACAATGTTGGGACCACTGAAGGCACCTTGAGCTCCACATGATCCCCAGGCATATGTTATCTGCAAGCAGCACATGTGCCCTTTAGTGTAATGATCCTACTCATCTGTGCAGCAGCCATTTCTGAAAGGATACCTATATGCCAGGGTTAGTATAGCGATCTGTTCTGTATACACAATATGGATACACAGACAGACTTCCTGTGCTGTATATAACACAGCAGCAAGCAATAGCACGCAGTACAGTATGGTGTAACACATTACATCACAAATAAATCATGAAGGGTTTAATGGAATCTAAGGACCCGGTACAGAGATGTAGCACATGCTGTCACAGCTGTGAATGTGTATGCAGCGGCTGTGCGAAAATCTGCAAATGTCTCAGTCGCCGGGATTTGTACTGAGGCACCCACTGGGGAGTCTCTGATCCACAGCATGCATACAAAGACGCAACCATCGGACACACATCGGTCAATTATCAATCTTATGAGTAACCATAATGGTGCGCAGGATGGCAACTGGATTATGCCTGAACCATTGTAACTACTTGAGAGATTACAGTCGCAAGCTGTAACCCGCCCCTAAAATAGTCACAAAACGCCTGTGTCTAAGTTCCCCCTTCCCCGTTACCTCCCACAAACAGTCCCTGACTGTCAATCACTGAGAATAAGTGGCCTATGTACTATGCCTTGGAGAGAGATAAAGTACCAGCCAATCTGCTCCTAGCTGCCATATTACAGGCTGTGTTTGAAAAATGGCAGTTAGGAGCTGAATGGTCGGTACTTTATCTCCATCCTCAATTTTCTTCATCCAGTTTAGTAAATATACTATATGTTTAAAGCTCTTTCTGCACTATACCTCTCTGACCCATGGTATACTGATGCTCTATTGCAGTAAGAGCATAGCTTTCTTTCTTTTAACCTTAGATTAAAGAAAGAGAGTATAGGCCCTTTAAAAGGCCAGTTGGGCATCCTAATCAAAGACGACATTGACATAGCGGGAGAATTAAACAAGTTTTTGTCATCGGTATTCACAAGGGAGGATCAGATGGCAGGATTGACATATAACCTCAGCAATGAGAATGTCCCATTGCTAAGTGCTTATTTAAGTGAGGAAGTAGTCTGTGACCGATTAAAAAAATTTAAGATTAATAAGTCACCTGATCCCGACGGAATTCACCCAAGGGTTCTCATGGAGCTACACTCCGAATTAGCAAGACCCCTATATTTTATTTTCATTGACTCACTTATATCAGGCATGGTTCCCAAAGACTGGCATATAGCGGAAGTAGTGCCAATATTTAAAAATGGAAGTTAGTCTGAACCGGGTAATTACAGACCAGTAAGTCTTACATCTATAGTGGGAAAAGTACTGTAAGGAATAGAATACAGGTGTACCTTGAAACCAATAAGGTAATTAATAGGAACCAAGAACTCAGATGGACCTGGGTACTTGGGGGCATGGCTAAATCTGGGGAGGCGTAACCACGTCCCCTTAAAAAATCTGGAGAAACTTTTATGTGCAGCACAGGGTGTGGGTGGGGTGGAGCTCCAGGAAAACACTTCCCCCTGCTCACTATTGCAGGGGGTAGCAGTCTCCTCTCTCTCAGTGCCCAATGTACTGCTCAGCTGCACAGAGCAGCGAGGGCAACTATAGACCTGGGCCCACACCCGTTCAACCTTCCCGAGCCTGGTTAAATAGTATCTGTCCCCCATCCCCTGTTGACACCCCCAGACACTGGGCACCTAGATCGGTCGGGGATCAGAGGGCTGACCGGTCAGATGGCTAAGTTTGTGCCCAGCCGAAGGTAAGATGTTGACATAAGAGGTGAAAGTTGTTTTTGTTTGTTTTCACCCATTGCACTCCCCATCTACATACTGGGAGGTTTACTGTAAAAACATTACGAAAACACTGTTTAAAGAGCACTGATATAGAAAGTCATATTAAACTGTGCTGCCAGTGCCTCATAGGGATGAAACGATGTTTGCGTAACAACCTTATTTCAAAGAATTGATATATGATAATTTCTTTGCCCCAACTGTTGTGGATGTTATAGGATTTCACTGACACTAAGCGGTACTGAAATATCTGTAGGATAACAGGGCAGAGAAATGACAGAAGGCAGAAGGATAGGGCTACTGGTGATTTAGCTTGCCATATCCACCAGTAAATCATCCTATTCACCATACCGCACGTGATAAATGATTGTAGGAGTTCTAGAGAAAAGCCAGGCTGACTTCTAGTTTGTTCTCTATAAATGGCAGTATTTCTCCTGCCGCTTTGTTCTGGTGCATTAGGATCATTTCATACCATTCTGTGTGCTAATGCTAAAAGCTACAACCTAGTTATTTATTTACTGAGGATTACATTCCTCTACAAATAAAATCATGCAGTATACAATGTAACAGTATATATTACATATACAATATAACAGTATATATTTCCAATTAAAACCAGTAGAAATATCAAGTTTTCAGACTAATACAATTGAGGCTAATGCAGAGTTCACCACAACTGTTCCCCAAATCAATGGCGGAACATGCATCTACTAAATAAGTGGTCTTTCATACATTTGCCAAGCCACCAATAGCACATAACCTTAGATTGCATCAGTCTTACTGTACATCACACACACACACACACACACACACACACACACACACATACATACACTATGGGGGAATACAAATACAGGTGAAGACGTCTGCCCGGCCGTGTCAGCGCAGAAACAGCCGCACTGTACAGCAGTCCAATCTCGCACAAAACTAAACCATAGGGTAGTGAGCACTTTTGTGCAAATTCAGGATTTGTCCGGCGGGCAAGAGGTGCGAGATGTGGGACCATTACGTGCATTTAAATGCCGCGGCAAACAGCATTTCGCATCCTGCGCCCACAATTGAATCCCCCCTATGACTTTGTTTTTAACAATTTGTTTGGCCTGTTAAGTACTCTCTCTCTTAGGCATCAGTAAAAGTTTAAAAGACTCTCTAATAAAGAAAATACTCTCCCTCTCTTGCATGAAGAAGACATTTAGCTAAAATAACCTCCAGAAATCCTCAATATACGCACAAGAAAAGAAGAAAGCACTAAGTGGCATCCAGCCAATCACAATCGCTAGTGCTTTCTTCTGTCATCATTCAGAATTTGCCATAAGGTGAGTAGCTGTACAGACCGGCTACTCACCTTACTAGGGAAAAATATACTACAATTTATTAAGATGGGGGCTTTATTTTATTATAACATTTATTCATAGTGACAGCATATTCCATCGTTCTTTACAATTACTACTTTTCTTCCATGTTCCAGGTAATTTCCCTTTTACTGTATTGTCAGGAATGTATGTCCTCCGTCTGCTTAGACCTGCAGTGCTATCCTCAGTACCTGGAAGGGGATCAGTACGAGATCCCAGCAGGCGGAATCCTGGCGGTCAGGAGATAGACACCGGGTGTCCGACATCCGGGATACCGGTAGCAAGTGCAGCGTGTCCTCTCGTGGGCTCGCTATGCTCGCCACGCTTCCGGCATGGTGGCAACCTTAGGTCGCCACAGGTTTCTATTCCCCTTTGGGTGGTGGCGTGGGCTGCCACCCAAGAGGTGTAACCAGCCAGCGGTCAGGACTCCGACCGCCGGTATTTCAGCTGGTGTCAGAATTCTGGCGTCGGTATCCTGACCGCCGGGATCCAGACAGGCGGTCAATTGACTGCCTCCCCCTGGGAGTATGCAGTGTGTCCTGCACACAAGAGACCTTCGCCTGTAGACAGAATTAATTTTCTGATCTACTAAAATAGGATGAAGTGCAAAATCATCATTTCTCTGACGTCCTAGTGGATGCTGGGAACTCCGTAAGGACCATGGGGAATAGCGGCTCCGCAGGAGACTGGGCACAAAAAGTAAAAGCTTTAGACTAGCTGGTGTGCACTGGCTCCTCCCCCTATGACCCTCCTCCAAGCCTCAGTTAGATTTTTGTGCCCGAACGAGAAGGGTGCAAGCTAGGTGGCTCTCCTGAGCTGCTTAGAAGTAAAAGTTTAAATAGGTTTTTTATTTTCAGTGAGTCCTGCTGGCAACAGGCTCACTGCATCGTGGGACTAAGGGGAGAAGAAGCGAACTCACCTGACTGCAGAGTGGATTGGGGTTCTTGGCTACTGGACATTAGCTCCAGAGGGACGATCACAGGTTCAGCCTGGATGGGTCCCGGAGCCGCGCCGCCGGCCCCCTTACAGAGCCAGAAGAGCGAAGAGGTCCGGAGAAAGCGGCGGCAGAAGACGTTCCTGTCTTCAAATAAGGTAGCGCACAGCACTGCAGCTGTGCGCCATTGCTCTCAGCACACTTCACACTCCGGTCACTGAGGGTGCAGGGCGCTGGGGGGGAGCGCCCTGAGACGCAATAAAAACGATATAAAAACCTTATATGGCTAAAAAAAATGCATCACATATAGCTCCTGGGCTATATGGATGCATTTATCCCCTGCCAGTTTCCTGAAAAAAGCGGGAGAAAAGGCCGCCGTGAAGGGGGCGGAGCCTTTCTCCTCTGCACACAAGCGCCATTTTCTTTCACAGCTCCGCTGGAAGGACGGCTCCCTGACTCTCCCCTGCAGGCTACACTACAGAAACAGGGTAAAACAAGAGAGGGGGGGCACTATTGGCAGCTAATATATAATACAGCAGCTATAAAGGGAGTAACACTTATATAAGGTTATCCCTGTATATATATAGCGCTCTGGTGTGTGCTGGCAAACTCTCCCTCTGTCTCCCCAAAGGGCTAGTGGGGTCCTGTCCTCTATCAGAGCATTCCCTGTGTGTGTGCTGGGTGTCGGTACGATTGTGTCGACATGTATGAGGAGGAAAATGATGTGGAAGCAGAGCAATTGCCTGTGTTAGTGATGTCACCCCCTAGGGAGTCGACACCTGACTGGATGGTAGTAATTAAAGAATTACGTGACAATGTCAGCACTTTGCAAAAAACTGTTGACGACATGAGACAGCCGACAAATCAATTAGTGCCTGTTCAGGCGTCTCAGACACCGTCAGGAGCGCTAAAACGCCCGTTACCTCAGATGGTCGACACAGACCCTGACACGGATACTGAATCCAGTGTCGACGGTGACGAGACAAACGTAATGTCCAGTAGGGCCACACGTTACATGATCACGGGCAATGAAGAGGCATTGAACATTTCTGACACTACAAGTACCACAAAAAAGGGTATTATGTGGGGTGTGAAAAAACTACCAGTAGTTTTTCCTGAGTCAGATGAATTAAATGAGGTGTGTGATAAAGCGTGGGTTTCCCCCCGATAAAAAAACTGCTGATTTCTAATAAATTATTGGCACTATACCCTTTCCCGCCAGAGGTTAGGGCACGTTGGAAACACCCCCTAGGGTAGATAAGGCGCTCACACGCTTATCAACACAAGTGGCGTTACCGTCTCCTGATTACGCCGCTCTCAAGGAACCAGCTGATAGAAGGCTGGAAAATATCTTAAAAGGTATATACACACATACCGGTGTTATACTGCGACCAGCGATCGCCCTCAGCCTGGATGTGCAGCGCTGGAGTGGCTGGTCGGATTCCTGACTGAAAATATGATAACCCATGGATAGGGACAGTATATTAATTAACTATAGAGCATTTAAAGGATGCATTACTATATATGCGAGATGCACAGAGGGATATTTGCACCCTGGCATCTAGAGTAAGTGCGATGTCCATTTCTGCCAGAAGAACGTTATGGATGCGACAGTGGTCAGGTGATGCGGATTCCAAACGATCAAGCAGACTCGGACACGGTGGGGGGCCGTCTCAAGAATTTCAGCGCGCAGTGGGCTCACTCGCAAGTGGACCCCTGGATCCTGCAGGTAGTATCACAGGGGTACAAATTGGAATTCGAGACGTCTCCCCCTCGCCGGTTCCTGAAGTCTGCTCTACCAACGTCTCCCTCCGACAGGGAGGCAGTATTGGAAGCTATTCACAAGCTGTATTCCCAGCAGGTGATAATCAAGGTACCCCTCCTACAACAGGGAAAGGGGTATTATTCCACGCTGTTTGTGGTACCGAAGCCGGACGGCTCGGTGAGACCAATTTTAAATCTAAAATCTTTGAACACTTACATAAAAAGGTTCAAATTCAAGATGGAGTCACTCAGAGCAGTGATAGCGAACCTGGAAGAAGGGGACTATATGGTATCTCTAGACATCAAGGATGCTTATCTCCATGTCCCAATCTACCCTTCTCACCAAGGGTACCTCAGGTTTGTGATACAAAACTGTCATTATCAGTTTCAGACGCTGCCGTTTGGATTGTCCACGGCACCACGGGTCTTTACCAAGGTAATGGCCGAAATGATGATTCTTCTTCGAAGAAAAGGCGTATTAATTATCCCTTACTTGGACGATCTCCTGATAAGGCCAAGGTCCAGGGAACAGTTAGAGGTCGGAGTAGCACTATCTCAGGTAGTGCTACGTTAGCACGGGTGGATTCTAAATATCCCAAAATCACAGCTGATTCCAACAACACGTCTACTGTTCCTAGGGATGATTCTGGACACAGTCCAGAAAAAGGTGTTTCTCCCGGAGGAGAAGGCCAGGGAGTTATCCGAGCTAGTCAGGAACCTCCTAAAACCAGGACAAGTGTCAGTGCATCAGTGCACGAGAGTCCTGGGAAAAATGGTGGCTTCTTACGAAGCAATTCCATTCGGAAGATTCCATGCAAGAACTTTTCAGTGGGATCTGCTGGACAAATGGTCCGGATCGCATCTTCAGATGCATCAGCGGATAACCCTATCTCCAAGGACAAGGGTATCTCTCCTGTGGTAGTTACAGAAGGCTCATCTTCTAGAGGGCCGCAGATTCGGCATTCAGGATTGGATGCTGGTAACCACGGATGCCAGCCTGAGAGGCTGGGGAGCAGTCACACAGGGAAGAAATTTCCAGGGCTTGTGGTCAAGCATGGAAACGTCTCTTCACATAAATATCCTAGAGCTAAGGGCCATTTACAATGCCCTAAGTCAAGCAAGGCCTCTGCTTCAGGGTCAACCGGTATTGATCCAGTCGGACAACATCACGGCTGTCGCCCACGTAAACAGACAGGGCGGCACAAGAAGCAGGAGGGCAATGGCAGAAGCTGCAAGGATTCTCCGCTGGGCGGAAAATCATGTGATAGCACTGTCAGCAGTGTTCATTCCGGGAGTGGACAACTGGGAAGCAGACTTCCTCAGCAGACACGACCTCCACCCGGGGGAGTGGGGACTTCATCCAGAAGTCTTCCAAGTGATTGTAAACCGTTGGGAAAAACCAAAGGTGGACTTGATGGCGTCCCGTCTCAACAAGAAACTGGACAGATATTGCGCCAGGTCAAGGGACCCTCAGGCAATAGCGGTGGACGCTCTGGTAACTCCGTGGGTTTTCCAGTCGGTATATGTGTTCCCTCCTCTTCCTCTCATACCAAAAGTACTGAGAATCATAAGAAGGAGAGGAGTAAGAACGATACTCGTGGCTCCGGATTGGCCAAGAAGAACTTGGTACCCGGAGCTGCAAGAGATGCTCACGGAGGACCCGTGGCCTCTACCTCTAAGGAAGGACCTGCTCCAGCAGGGACCTTGTCTGTTCCAAGACTTACCGCGGCTGCGTTTGACGGCATGGCGGTTGAACGCCGGATCCTGAAGGAAAAAGGCATTCCAGATGAAGTCATCCCTACCCTGATCAAGGCCAGGAAGGATGTAACTGCAAAACATTATCATCGCATTTGGCGAAAATATGTTGCGTGGTGTGAGGCCAAGAAGGCCCCTACGGAGGAATTTCAACTGGGTCGTTTCCTACATTTCCTGCAAGCAGGATTGTCTATGGGCCTAAAATTAGGATCCATTAAGGTTCAAATTTCGGCCCTGTCGATCTTCTTCCAAAAAGAACTGGCTTCAGTGCCTGAAGTTCAGACGTTTGTCAAAGGGGTACTGCATATACAGCCTCCTTTTGTGCCTCCAGTGGCACCTTGGGATATCAATGTAGTTTTAGGGTTCCTAAAATCACATTGGTTTGAACCACTTGCCACAGTGGATTTGAAATATCTCACATGGAAAGTGGTAATGCTGTTGGCCCTGGCTTCAGCCAGGCGCGTATCAGAATTGGCGGCTTTATCCTATAAAAGCCCTTACCTGATATTTCATTCGGATAGGGCGGAATTGAGGACTCGTCCTCAATTTCTCCCTAAGGTGGTTTCAGCGTTTCACATGAATCAACCTATTGTGGTACCTGTGGCTACTAGGGACTTGGAGGACTCCAAGTTGCTGGACGTAGTCAGGGCCCTGAAAATATATGTTTCCAGGACGGCTGGAGTCAGAAAATCTGACTCGCTGTTTATACTGTATGCACCCAACAAGCTGGGTGCTCCTGCTTCTAGCTTCTAAGCAGACGATTGCTCGTTGGATTTGTAGTACAATTCAACTTGCACATTCTGTGGCAGGCCTGCCACAGCCAAAATCTGTTAAAGCCCATTCCACAAGGAAGGTGGGCTCATCTTGGGCGGCTGCCCGAGGGGTCTCGGCTTTACAACTTTGCCGAGCAGCTACTTGGTCAGGGGCAAACACGTTTGCTAAATTCTACAAATTTGATACCCTGGCTGAGGAGGACCTGGAGTTCTCTCATTCGGTGCTGCAGAGTCATCCGCACTCTCCCGCCCGTTTGGGAGCTTTGGTATAATCCCCATGGTCCTTACGGAGTTCCCAGCATCCACTAGGACGTCAGAGAAAATAAGAATTTACTTACCGATAATTCTATTTCTCGTAGTCCGTAGTGGATGCTGGGCGCCCATCCCAAGTGCGGATTGTCTGCAATACTTGTATATAGTTATTGTTACAAACAAATCGGGTTGTTTATTGTTGGAAGCCATCTTTTCAGAGGCTCCTACGGTTATCATACTGTTAACTGGGTTCAGATCACGAGTTGTACGGTGTGATTGGTGTGGCTGGTATGAGTCTTACCCGGGATTCAAGATCCTTCCTTATTATGTACGCTCGTCCGGGCACAGTATCTTAACTGAAGCTTGGAGGAGGGTCATAGGGGGAGGAGCCAGTGCACACCAGCTAGTCTAAAGCTTTTACTTTTTGTGCCCAGTCTCCTGCGGAGCCGCTATTCCCCATGGTCCTTACGGAGTTCCCAGCATCCACTACGGACTACGAGAAATAGAATTATCGGTAAGTAAATTCTTATTATTACGTTTATCAATACAATTATTGCTTATCTGTCATTTCTTTATGGGTATTTACTGTCCATAAAACTTAAACAATGCAGGCTCTGAATCTACTTTTCAGGATCCCGCACGCCTCTTTCTATAGTCTCCTGCTTAAGTCATGAAAGCAAGGGAGTATTTATTATTGTTAATGTGTCAAGATTGTGAACTTTGTAGCCTTTATATAGTCTTTTTGGTGGGATTTTTTTATGTTCTATATGCTCAGTGTGACTTGTTAATTATTATTATTATTATTATTATTATCATCATTATTAAAAGTTTTTTTTTATATAGCGCAGCAAATTCCATTGCGCTTTACAATTGGAAACAACAATGATAAAACAAAACTGGGTAATGACAGACAGAGAGGTAGGAAGGCCCTTCTCGCAAGCTTACAATCTTGTTAATGTTGAGACGTGTGCTCTGTGCTATATCCTCGGTGTCAGCATAGTAATGGTGGCGTGCCTTACCACGCGCTTTTCTTCCTCCATCTATCGCCATCTTCCTCCATAGGACATGCCACTGAGGGGGTTATTCAGAGATGAACGCAGATCGCTGCGTACGCAGCCTGATCTGTGTTCATCTCTGCACATGCTGAGGGCTGCCCAGCATGTATGGGGCCATCTCCTGATGCGTCCGCAATCTAATTGTGGATGCATCGGAACAAGGGTTGACCCCTGTCAGGCGGTTGGCGTTCTTTTTTTTTGTTTTTTTGGAGCGACTGCGTGTGACTTCACGCAGCTGCCCCGCAAAAAGGTCCCGACCTGCCCCCATTTTTTGCGACCCGCCCAGGCAACGCTTGGTTGCCTCCCCCGCCTGCCCCCCCAAATGGCCTGAACTGTCAATCATAATGCAGCCCATCCTTCAAGGATGCAGCCGCAGTGTGAAGGGTCGAGCACACGCTGCTGCGTTCAGGTCTGAAAAGACCCCTGAGTGGGCTCCAGACATACTGGAGCCACAAACAACAGTGTGTTGGTCCCACTATACACCACCACTGGCCACACTACAAGTCCTACTGCCATCACTGTATCTACCTACAGGTGCAAACTACAAACACCGCATGCCACCTGCATTAATATGCTCTTGGCTGGGTCAGTCTCCCATTGCATGTCCCTGCATTGTGCTGCATTAACCCTGTGTTATCTCACATCCTGCTGGTTCACCGGGTAAATCTCTGGTTAAGCTATTCATTGTGTAGACTGCCCTCCATCACATACTGTACCTCTGACACTTAGCAACACCATAGGTTCTGCCAGTAAATTCATGCACACCATCAAATACACTGGATGTTTTGTATATAAAAAGCTTGATCCTGCTGCATATGGATGTTCATAGTCTGTAACATCAAAGATGCTTATTTACACCACGTTCTTCTTATGTCGTGATTACATTGTGGGACTGGCATAAATATGCAGATGAAAAACCCTTTAAGCTGTATGAATTAACACTTTTAGCATCCAATGCTGCTTACTTATCTGTTTCCTTGCTGTCCATTGTTGACAGTCACTCTCTAGTGCCAGTGACATTTTATGCAAATGAGAGAATGTTGTGTCAGGAAAGAGATTCAGTGAATATTAACAATTTATCAGTAGTGTATGAAGTAAAAGTGCCTGGGTGTTTTAGCTGAAAAAAGAAATGAATTTTTTTTTTTTTTTTATCATACATCACACTTATGCTGGTATCCAATTAGATGTTGTAATTTACCGCAGCTTATCGATTCAACCGAGGCTATCCAATTATCCCCGAAACACAGCACTTATCTGGGATAATGCTTCGGAAGCCTCAGGAACCCGAAACGTAATCCGCCATAAGCAGTCTTGGGAGCCACGATAACATATTGGATCAGGAATTTATCCTGAATTCCATGTATTATCGTACGATCGTGGGTCCTCTTGGGGCCAATAAAAACAGCCTGTAATTGGATAGTGTGATAATAACCATAAGTAAAAAAATCACACTATCAGGCTGTTGTTATTGACCGATAAAGCATCACACCTAATTGGATACTGGCATAATTGCACAAAACTCATTTTATATTTTACTCTAATGGTGTGTACACACGGTGAGATTTTTTTGTTACAATTTTGACTATATAGTCAAAATCGTAAAAAAAAGCCACCTTGCGATCCCGATGCGATGCGATGCCGATGCTGCCTGACCCTAACCTCCTCTATACTGCTTAAACCTAACCCCTGCCCCCCCAGTGACTTAATCCTAACTAGCCCCGGCATACTAACATCTGGGATGCTGACAGTCAGGATCCTGGCGTCAGCATTGTGAGTGGAGTGACCAGTGTCAGGATTTCGGCATTGGTATTTTGAGGGCCAGCATCCCGAACACTGGTATGCCGAACGCATCCCAGTTCTAGGACAGATAAGTTTTAATGAGATGTTTTAATAAATGAATTTATTTTTATGCATCTGAATGTAAGTCAGCCAGCTTGCTGTAGTTTCTGTTCATGGCACATTCGTTTAAACAACTAATGGACTGATTCGTAGTTGTATGCTATGCTGAAGTCTTCACAGATTATTGATTACTGGCCAACTGGAGGGCTCTCATTCAGGTCCAGGGAGTCCTGTGTACCATGCCGCAAAGTACCGATGTTTGAGTTTTTGTGTATGTGCAGGTCTCGTTCTGAGCATGCATGAATGTGTCTTGCAACACAGGACACAGGACTGCATCAGACTGTCAGTGATTGATAGTCCATTGCTGTTCGGGGGTTAAGGGGGGGGGGGGTGGGGTGGCGACAGCCTCCCTTTGTAAAAAATGAGGCGTGTCACCGCCATTTAGAGGAAAGGGAAGAGGCCAGGAGATTTCCTGGCCTCTTACAAGAATCTGCGTTGGGTGGCTTGTGCGACCCCATGATTGACAAAAGCTGCCCGATGGTGATGCAGTGATCTGATGTTGTGTCCTAGGACGCAGGTCGGATCACTGCTGCAACAGGAGGCTTCTACTTGTAATGGTGTACCGCAGGTTTCTATTTATATATCTGTCACCTGTTTTTTCACCCGGGCATTAGGACCGGTTTATCCGGCCGCGGAAACTCTCTCCTATATAAGTTATTCCTTTAAATAGAGGAGAAGGATTATCCGATGTCCTGGGGGTGTATGGTGGAACAAACCTAATATTCATTTGGGGTATACGTCCTTTTTTAATGTAAACTTTTAATTATTTTTAACCGTATTGTAAAATTAAATTTTTTTGGACAACAAACAACTCGTCTTCTATTGCCTGTATGGTTTACCCATTTGACTGGATCCTGGTACCGTTGGTGTGAGAAAGATACCTTTCAAGGAACATAGGGAACAGTACTTAGGTGAGTGTCCCACATAAGGGAAAGGATAATGGGGGTCATTCCGAGTTGATCGCTCGCTGCCATTTTTCACAGTGCAGCGAACAGGTTACTATTGCGCATGCATATGCACCGCAATGTGCAGGCGCGTCGTACGAGTACAAAGCGGATCGTTGCTGGGCGATTTAATGAAGAATCGATTCGCACAGCCGATCGCAAGAAGATTGACAGGAAGAGGGTGTTTTTGGGTGCCAACTGACCATTTTCAGAGAGTGTTTGGAAAAACGCAGGCGTGTCCAAGTGTTTGCAGGGCGGGTGTCTAACGTCAATTTCGGGACCAAAAAGACTGAAGTGATCGCAAGGGCTGAGTACGTCCAGAGCTACTCACAAACGGCAAAAACCCTTTTTCGTCCTGCTCGGCTGCACACGCTTTTGCACACTTGCAAGGCGAAAATACACTCCCCCATGGGCGGCGACTATGCGTTCGCACGGCTGCAAAAAGTAGCTTGTGAGCGATCAACTCGGAATGAGGGCCAATGTCCACCTGAGTGTTGATGGTTCCATTTGGGAAGAACTAAAGAAACCTTTTGATGCATGCGTTATTTTGATAGAAGTTAGTCCAGAGGTTCCTGTCTAATATAAGGAGAAGAATGTGAAATGGTCTATTTGACGGAATTCTCTGTTTCTCTGTTTTGGAACCTGTTTTGAACATATAGGATATCCTGACAGAGACCACTGGGACTGACATTTACATTGTCTAGCAGCGCTCGTGGACAACTCTAATTGTTTCGTTACCATAGTCACTAGCAGCAAGGATTCATTTGCAAAGTGATTGACAGGAATGTACCTGTATCTGTGATCCTGTATGCTTTACAGATGGCTCCACCATCTCAGTACATGTGGCCATTCTGCCTGACCATAGGGTTATCAGAAAGCAATCACGCTGATCTGCAATCACGCTGTCTTTGTACGTAGTTGCTGAGTTGTAGCAAAGCCGACAGTGTGCGCCTCAATACAAATCCTGACAGCTGAGTCAATTGCATATTTTTGCGCATTATCTGTGTACAGCATCGCAGCTGTGACCGCATTAGCATACATCGATGAACCAGGTCCAATGGGGGTTTTTTAATGTGGGTTTAGCACATCATTTATAAAGAGAGATCTACAACCAAGGTGGATATACCATTAGACAAAAACATATCATTGTAAAGATGCAGAATGTACTGTAACTGACTATTATACCACTGGAAAGTAGAGCGTTGAACTTGGCATTGTAACACAGCAGTAGGGAAAGCCGTAAGTTGACAAAGAATGATGTAAACACACCTCCTAACATTTACCTAAACAAAATACGCCCCACCCCTGCTCAGGGCAAGACAAGCTGACCTTCTCTCCAAAATAGTAGTGATTGCCATTGACCATTAATGGTTAGCAACCATGGATGGCCTGATAACAAAGACAAATAGTTTGCCATTGATGGATGTTCAATAATGGTGAACAATGGCGACAGAGGTTCAATGGCGGATGGCAATTGCCTGCATGTGCGCAGCTGCAGATCAGCCATCAGTGTTTTCCTCCATTGGTTTAAAATAATGAATCTTTGATGGCTAACCTGTCGATGGACATCCCTACCAAATAGCCCTACCCTATCCTTCTTTGGGGACAGTTGTGTAAATACACAAAAAAGTGGCTCTTGTATATGACAAAACTCTCCATCTCTTGCAGAAAGAAAAACATTTTGATCAATAAACTTATAAACAAAGATGAACGTACTAATCAACATCAGTGGTGCATTCACAAGCAGCCCATCACAAGCGGCTCACTAGTGCTGGCTTAAGTCATCATGATCATCCAGAATTTGCACACACCGAATCTCTCTCCTTTCACGCTGCTCTCTAATCTGCATGACAGTCCACTGGCAAAGAGAAAAGAATGTACCAAAGCAAGCACTACTGTAATCAGTACTGTTTATTTATACACTGTATACATATATATATATATATATATATATATATATATTTATTTATATATATATATATATAGAGAGAGATGTGTACCGGACACTTTTCAGGGTTTTGTGTTTTGGTTTTGGATCTGGATCTCTTCGAGTTTTGGATCTGGATTGGGTTGGCCAAAACCACCCTTTCTGGTTTTGGTTTTGGATCTGGATTTAAAAAAATAAAATATATATATATATATATATATATATATATATATATATATTCAGCTAAAATCACAGAATTTTTATTTATTTTTGTTCCTACAGTATTATTAACCTCAATAACATTCATTTACAATCATTTCAAGTCTATCCTGAACACCTCACAATATTGTTTTTAGGCCAAAAGGTTGCACCGAGGAATCTGGATGACTAAGCTAAGCGACCCAAGTGTCAGACAGGATGGCACTTAAAAAATAGTCCCCAAACAGCACATGATGCAAAGATAAATAAATAAAAAAAGAGGTGCAAGATGGAATTGTCCTTGGGCCCTCCCACCCACCCTTATGTTGTATAAACAGGACATGTAACAAACCAATCATTTCAGCGACAGGATCTACCACACAACTGTAGTTGAAATTATTGGTTTGTTTGGGCCCCTACCAAAAAAGAAGTAATTAATCTCTCCTTGCACAAACTGGCTCTACAAAGGCAAGATGTCCACCTCCTCCTCATCCTCCGATTCCTCACCCCTTTCACTGTGTACATCCCCCTCTTTACAGAGTATTAATTCGTCCCCACTGGAATCCACCATCACAGATCCCTGTGTACTTTCTGGAGGCCATTGCTGGTAAAGGTCTTCCTGGAGGAATTTATAATTCATTTTGATGAACATCATCTTCTCCACATTTTGTGGAAGTAACATCCAATGCCGATCGCTGACAAGGTTACCGGCTGTACTAAACACTCTTTCGGAGTATACACTGGAGGAGGGCAACTTAGGTAAAATAAAGCCAGTTTTATGCAAGGGCCTCCAAACGGCATCTTTTTCCTGCCAGTATACATACAGACTGTCTGACATGCCTACTTGGATGCAGCCACCGATATAATCCTCCACCATTCTTTCAACAGTGAGAGCACCATATGCAGTGACAGTAGACATGTCAGTAATTGTTGCTTCAATCCAGACCAGATGTCAAAACATGCTCCTGACTGCCCTGCATCACCGCCAGCGGGTCGGCTAGGAAATTAATTTTTTTTCCTCGCAGCCCCAGTTGCAGGAGAAAATGAAGGAGGTGCTGTTGACGTTCCGCTTGAGCTGACAATTTTCTCACCAGCAGATCTTTGCACCTCTGCAAATTGGTGTCCGCCGGAAAGAGAGATACAACGTAGACTTTAAACCTAGGATCGAGCGCGGTGGCCAAAATATAGTGCTCTGATTTCAACAGATTGACCACCCTTCAATCCTGGCAAAGTGAATGAAGGGCTCCATCCATAAGTACCACATATTTAGCAGAATCACTCCGTTTTAGCTCCTCCTTCAATTTCTCCAGCTGCTTCTGCAAAAGCCTGATGAGGGGAATCACCTGACTCAAGCTGGTAGTCAATTCGGTAGGTTTTAAGGATAGATCTTAGTGCGCATGTGGTGAGCTGCTGGACACACCCCCTTCAAAGAAGGTTCCCAATCCCTTCACCAAAAGTGCAAAAGAAATAGTAAAAAAAAGGGGGACTTATCCTGCGCTCCACAGTAAAATTGCAGTTCATCCGATTCTGGAGTTATATGCAAACTCGCATGGATGCCATAAAAGAAGTTAGTGTATATATTGAAATACAGTTTTAATGGGCATAAAAAATAAAAAATAACGATTCTCATTTAAAATACAACTGATCGCATGGGTAACAGCATACAAATTAGCAGCATGAATGAAGCAGCATGTGGAAGACAATGAATCCCGTTATTCACATAGATAACAATGAACACATGAGCAGCATAAATTTGAGCAGCACAAAAATGTGGACTGATAAATAGAGGAGCAGTGGGAAATTACCAGAGATTTAGAACTGTTGTTACAGTTCAAAGCCAGCCTGCGGGTTTTTTTGGTGCAGGGAAACCCGGGAATCCCCTATGCCACGCTGTACCGGAATGGTCAGTCCGCCGTTGCTCCTCTGCTCTCAGCCCCTACGTCCACCAACGCGTTTCTACCTCCTGCCGAGGTCTTTGTCAAGGTGCAAAGTGATAGTGTGTGCTGTTGGTGTATGTCCATTTAAACCAGTTACAACCAATCCATGAGCAGTGGCCACAGCTGGACCCTATACAATGTCTGAACTGACTTCACGTGTGGCAAGTTCAAAGGGGTGGTCTTCTGTATGCCGAATGTCGGGATCCCGGCGCACAGTATACCAGCGCCGGAATCCCGACACCCGGCATACCGACAACTATTCTCCCTCGTGGGGGTCCACGACCCCCCTGGAGGGAGAATAAAATAGTGTGGCGTGGGTAGCACGCCACTGTGCCCGCAGCGTGGCAAGCGCAGCGAGCCCGCAAGGGGCTCCTTTGCGCTCGCCACGCTGTCGGTATGCCGGCAGTCGGGCTCCCGGCGCCGGTATGCTGGGCGCCGGGAGCCCGAGCGCCGGCATACCGTACGACACCCGTTCAAAGGGTTGGAGAACTTTGCACAAGACGGAAATTATTCTCCACTGCTGTGGAGTCAGGTGCATTCCTCCTCCTTTACCTATATCGTAGGTGGATGTATAGGCTTAAATGGCCTTTTGCTGCTCCTCCATCCTCTGAAGCATATAGAGGGTTGAAATCCACCTCGTTACTACCTCTTGCTTCATGTGATGGCAGGGCAGGTTCAAGAGTGTTTGCTGGCGCTCCAGTCTTCGGCACGCAGTCGCTGAATGCCAAAAATGACCCGCATCTCCTGCATGCCCCTGTCATTTTTCAAAAAAAAATTATACACCACCAAATTAATTGAGTGAGCAAAACATGGGACGTGCTGGAATTTTCCCAGATGTAATGCTGCACAATATTGGTTGCGTTGTCCGATATCACAAATCCAGGAGAGTCTAAGTGGGGTATGCCATTGTGCGATGATGTCCCTCAGTTTCTGTAAGAGGTTCTCAGCGGTGTACCTCTTATGGAAACCGGTGATACACAGCGTAGCCTGCCTAGGAACGAGTTGGTGTTTGTGAGATTCTGCTGGTACCGCTGCTGTTGTTGCTGCTGAAGGCAATACATCTACCCGGTGGGCTGTCACAGTCATGTATTCCTTAGTTTGCTTTGCTCCACTTGTCCACATGTCCGTGGTTAAGTGGACACTGGGTATAACCGCATTTTTGATGACACTTTTCTTAATGTCACTGTACAGTCCAGGAATCACTTGCCTAGTGAACTGGACTCTAGTAGTACCAGGGATACAGTACGTCCATCAACTGTCTAAATCCCACTGCACTAATGGCGGATCCCGGATGCACGTTTATCACCAGCTTAATTGTTATGGCCTCAGTAATCCGCTTTGCAACAGGGTGACTGCTGTCATACTTCATCTTCCTCGCAAAGGACTTTTGGACAGTCAATTGCTTAGTTAGTGTAGTACAAGTGGTCTTCGACTTCCTCTTTGGGGTGACAATGACTCCCAGCAGCAACAACAGCAACGGTAGCAGTAGGTGTAGCACTCAAGGATCCTCCGGAGGAATCCCGGATAGGAGAGGACTCATCAGTCATGCCAGTGACATGGCCTGCAGGACTACTTCCGATCCTGACTGAGGAGTAAATTGACAATGAGGGAGTTGGTGGTGTAGATTGCTGGAGCTTGGATACAACAGGAAAAAGGGATTTATGTGTCATTGTACTTCTTACGCCCTTACCCAAAGTTTCTGAACTTGACAGTCACTTATGATGAATGTGCTGCAGGTGACATACTGTATAAGGGAGGATGTTCCAAGGTGGTTAACATCCTTACCCCTACGTATTATGGATTGACAAAGGCAACACATGGCTTGACACCTGTCGTCCGGATTTATGGAGAAATAATTCCACACCGAAGAGGTGGATTTTTTGGTATTTTGCAGAGGCATGACAATGGGCTTTTTTATCCCATGGCCAACAACTGTCTCCACTGGTGTCTTATTCAAACAAACCACATCACCATCAGAATCCTCATCGTCAACTTCCTCCTCAGGGCCAGCTACACCAATATCCTCCTCATCCTGGTGTACTTTTTCTACAGTGACATCCTCAATCTCAATATCAGCAACTGGACTGGTGGTGCTCATCCCAGCACTTGCAGAGGGTGTGCAAATGGTGGTAGGAGCCTCCTCTTTCCATACAGTCTTGGGAAGGTCAGGCCTAGACATCGCAACCGCGGACACACTTTTTACTCTCCTTGGGGATTTGTGATATCTCTGAGTCTGAACGCACAATTGTTTTTTCCTGTGCTTTAACAAGCTTTATTTTTTTAATTTTTTTTAGAGAGTGAGTAGGGCTTCCATCTTCAGGAGAAGCTGAACCACCAGCCTTAGCCTTTCCTTGCCACTTTGTGTTGTGAATGGCATATTGCCAATTTTACGTTTCTCATCATATCATTTTTATTTTTTTTATTATTAATTTTTGCTTTTTGGATTTTCCCTGGCCTCTGTGACATTGGGCATCGGCCTTAACAGACGACGTTGATGGAATTGCAATGTCAATGTCATAACTGGTGGCAGCAGCTTCAGCACTAGTACTAGGAAGTGTGTTCCTGATCTTTCACCTTTTTTTCCTCCAAATTTTTGTTCTCCATTTCACAGGACAGTGCCCCTTTATTATTAAAGCACACAGGACAGTGCCCCTTTATTTTTACAGCAAACAGAACAGCACCCCTTTTATTTTTACAGGGCCCTTGTAATTTTACAGCATACAGGACAGGGCCACAGCGTTCCTTTATTTTTACAGCACCCCTGTATTTTTACAGCATATAGGGCAGGGCCACAGTGTTTCTTTATTTTTACAGCACCCGACAGGGCCACAGTGCTCCTTTATTTTTACAGCACCCCTGTATTTTTACAGCATACAGGACAGGGCCACAGCATTCCTTAATTTTTACAGCACCCTTGTATATCTACAGCATACAAGACAGGGCCACAGTGTTCCTTTATTTTTACAGCACCCAACAGGGCCACAGCACTCCTTTATTTTTACAACACCACTGTATTTTTACAGCATACAGGACAGGGCCACAGTGTTCCTTTATGTTTTCAGCACCCAAGAGGGCCACAGCACTCCTTTACTTTTAGAACAACCCTGTATTTTTACAGCATACAGATCAGGGCCACAGCGTTCCTTTATTTTTACAGCACCCCTGTATTTTTACAGCATACAGGACAATGCCCCTGTACAGCACAGGACTGCAGCACCCCTCTACAGCACCCCAGACACCCAGACAAGGCCCCCTAACAGCACAGAATAGCACCCCAGAACCGCACTCCTGTACAGCACAGGACAGCAGCACCCCTAACAGCACAGGACAGCACCCTCAGAACAGCACTCCTCCTGTACAGCACAGGACAGCAGCACCCCTAACAGTACAGTACACCAGCACAGGACACCACCCCAGAACAGCAAAAGACAACACCCTAGAACAGCACAGGACAGCAGCACCCCTGTACACTACCACCCACAGACAGACAGAGGTCTGTCTCCCTCACTCTCCAAGTCTGGAGTGAAAATGTCGGTGACATGCGGTACCTTATATAGAATCTAAAACCTGTGAGATCCGACAGTGGGATGATGATGTTTTGCCTCGATCTGGGATCCGAGTCTGGCAAGAAGTCCCGAGCCAGAGTCTGATCCAGACAAGGATCCTTAAGTCCGGGGGGCTCGGATCTCAGAGATCTGAACCCGCTCATCACTAATATATATATATATATATATATATATATATATATATAAAAGCAGGAAAGAATAAGCGGCACTCAGCGTCTTAATCAAAATGGAAAAGTGTATTTCCATCACCATCAAAACCAACGTTTCGGGACACGCAGGTCCCTTTGTCAAGGTGTACAGCCCTGTACACCTTGACAAAGGGACCTGCGTGTACCAAAACGTTGGTTTTGATGGTGATGTGAATACACTTTTCCATTTTGATTAAGACGCTGAGTGCCGCTCATTCTTTCCTGCTTGTTTATCCACTGCTGCTGAGAGGGCACCGGCGCACTTTTTGGACATTGAAAACGGAGTGCCAGTCCATACCTATTCCTTGTATATATATATATACAAAAATGTATTACAGTTATCCAGTAATGTGAAATACAATCAATATTTTATTCAGTGGCTCCCAGGGGTGTAGTATGTTATGCCGACGGTCGGGCTCCCGGCGGCCAGCATACCGGCGCCGGAATCACGACCGCCGGCATACCGACAGCTATTCTCCCTCCAGGGGGGTCGTGGACCCCCAAGATGGAGAAAAGCTGTCGGTATGCCGGCGGTCGGGATTCCGGCGCCGGTATCCTGGTCGTCGGGAGCCCGGCTGCCGGCAAATTAAAGACCACCCGCTCCCAGAGATACAACCATAGCCAAAGTATGGTAAAACATAAACCAGTATGTACTGAAAGTAATTTCATTAAATGGGGCTAACAATCCCATGTTTTATATAACTTTGCCAGCTGTTATCAGTGCATTTACAGGAAATTGTTTTGGCCCTGCAACGTTTGCTAACAAAGAGACTAATCTAATTAGGAGTGCAGATATTCTTTAAGAAGTGCTGGCCAATTGCCTTCAAAGTGCCCAGTCTAAATGGTGCTTTCATTCACACAGAAACATCTTTGTCTGTAATCCCTGCCGGTCTCCTCTCTCTGAAGAACGCTGCTGCACAATATTTTATTACATCTAACAATTAAGATATGAAAACCAACTTCACTTCAAATACTGGATTTGAAGTAAAAGATATGTTTCATCACAGCAAAATGACTCAAGTAATATGTAGTTTTAAGGATGATAAAATGTCTTGTTCGCTTTTATTTTAATATGAAAATGAAAGATGTCCCTCCAGAGTACCCTTTCCAAACAGAGTGCAAGTTGAGTATGAAAGTATTACTCATATTTCACATTACGCAAGAAAATAGTCTACATATATTAATATCTCAATAAAATATGAATTACACTTAATGTGTTAAATTTGAGGAGTAAATGAAGATTTGTGTCAGTGTTGCTTTCAGTCACATAGAATCTGATGTCTGTCTGCAGTTCTGCTAATTGTGCTGGGCAATGTTACTGCTTCAGTGTCACTTTAGACTGAAATAATGGAGGTGAAATATGTTTTGATAAGCAACATAAATGTCTAAATGTCTGTAAATGTAACTTGCACTGTTTGTAGTGTTTGGCTTCCAGCATAAGCTGTCACTGTCGCTTCTATCACTGTGTGTCATAGACATTTAGAAAGCTTTCCGTTTTGGGGGGTTTAGACATTATATTTATTATGCAAAGAAAAGCCCTAAATAGATGGGACTTCTCCCACTTTACAAAGCCCTCAGACAGTGATAGCGTCAGAAATACTTTACCGGCTGCCTCTAAGAATAGCTTCCCCATGTAAACCATTGCCCCGCTGGTTGCTCTGGCAGAGTTTTAAAGTAATGACTGAAATGAGAGAACATTTTTACAAGACAATGCTTGTGAGGTATACTCCAAAGTGTTATGTGGGAACAGATAAACTGATAAACAGATAAACTGTAGGTTTAAAATTTCGTGTATGTCAATAATTAATGTTATAATTTTGAGACATCTTGAAACTACATTTAGGAGGTCTATTTATCAGGCTATTTTTGAGGGGAAAAGGACTTATTGTGGCTTCTTCTAAAATAAATGGTGATAAATATAACCCTATGTTTCTGTTTCTCATTTTTATTTCTTTGTTTACTTGTTGAGAATATTTTTTGGTCAAGGGCGTAGCTACCATAGGTGCAGGAAGTGCAGCTGCTATGGGGCCCAGTGCTGAGAGGGGCCCACCTTCCCTGTCACAGATAGATGTGTTATATTCATTTTCCCCATTGGGTAATATATAGGGGTCCTTACAAACATTTGCCTTGGGGCCTGCTATATATCTAGGTATTATTATTACATTTTATTTATAAGGCGCCACAAGTGTTTCTCAGCACTGTACAAAGGACAGTACAGGGAGACAAAACTTAGCATTACAGTAAATAAATAAATAAATAAATAACAAAAATAGAGTACAGGTAACAAAGAGCACCACAATTCTCAAAACATAATACAGCTAAGATGTAAGTAGCGAGGGAGTAATCATCGTACTACTTGGGGCCATAGACAGAGATGAGCCTTTACCAGCAGGAGAAAAAGTGGGTAAAGATGGTTGCTGAGTAGGAGAGGGCTGTGAGTGAAATGTGTTGAGAAGAGGGCTTTGACAAAAAGAGGAAAGAGGGCCCTGCTCTGAAGAGCTAACAATCTAGTGGGAAGGGGCGACAGACAGATGACATGAGGTGCCGGCAAGTGGGAGGTAGCCTGATGGCAGTATGTAAGCAAAGCTGAGATGTTCAAAAGCATGAGACAGGGGGATGGAGGAGCTTCAGGACTAGGTTAGTCTAATGGAGCGGGGGAGCACGTTCCACTGTAGGTGTGCAGCACGGGAAAAATCTTGAACTCGAGCATGGGAAGCAGTGACCAGGGCAGAGGAGAGGCGACGGTCATTGGCCAACCGTAGGGGACAGGAAGGAGTATGAAGGGAAAGGAGGTTGGAGATGTAGGGAGCAGTGGAATTAGAGATAGTCTTGTATGTGAAGGTGAGGAGTTTGAAGAGGATTCTGTAGGGGAATGGGAGCCAGTGCAGATTTTGTCAAAGGGGATTGGCAGATGTGGAGGGGTGGGAGAGGAAGATAAGCCTAGCTGCGGAGTTGAGGACAGATTGGAGGGGAGAAAGATAGGAGCAAGTGAGGCCAGTGAGGAGAACATTGCAGTAGTTGAGTTGTGAGATGACTAGTGAGTGGATGATAAGTTTAGTTGCACTCTGGGAGAGAAGTGGCCTGATGCGAGCAATGTTGCGTAGCTGGAACCGACAGGATTGCACCAGATCTTGGAGGTGGGGTGCAAAGTAGAGGGAGGAGTCAAGAGTGACGCCCAAGCAGTGAAGTTGTGGAACGGGGGAGATGATGGTGTTGTCAACAGTGATAGAGATATTGGTAGGGGGTGTTACTCTGGCTGGGGGAAAGATAATAAGTTCAGTTTTGTCCATGTTGAGCTTCAGAGGCTGCTCAGACATCCAGGAGGAGATGTCAGAGGGGCAGCTGGAATCCTGAGAGAGGACAGAGGGGGACAGATCAGGAGAGGAGAGGTAGAGTTGTGTGTCATCAGCATAGAGGTGGTATTGAAGGCCACAGGAGTTAATGAGCGCACCCAGGGAAGAGGTGTACAGGGAGAACAGAAGGGAGCCTAGGACAGAACCCCGAGGGACACCAACAGGAAGGATGGAAGGGTGTGAGGTGGCGACGGAGGCAGACACAGAGAAAGCAGTTAGTGAGGTAAAAGGTAAACCAGTCAAGGACAGTGCTAGAGAGGCCAACGTTTTGGAGTGTGAGGAGCAGGAGAGGATGAAACACGGTGTCAAAGGCAGCAGAGAGGTCTAGAAGGATGAGCAGAGAGAAGTGGCCCCTGGATTTGGCCGAAAGCATGTCATTGGTGACTTTCACCAGGGCAGTCTCAGTGGAGTGGAGTCGGCGAAAGCCAGATTGTAGTGGATCAAGGATGGAGTTGTCAGAGAGGTAGCTTGTGAGATGGCTGTAGATCAGCTGTTCAAGTAGTTTGGAGGCAAATGGGAGAAGAGAGATGGGGCGGTAGCTAGTGGGTGATGAAGGGTCGAGGTTGTTTTTTTTTTTAGAATAGGTGAGACCAGAGCATGTTTGAATGGTGAGGGAAAGATGCCGGTAAAGAGCATTAGGTTAAAGAAGTGAACAAGGTGAGAGCAGGCAGTGGGGGAGTGAGCGGAGAAGACGGGAGGGGAGGGGGTCCAGAGGGCAGGTTGAGGGGGGGATAAGATGAGGGAGTGGACTTCCTTGTCTGTAGTAGGATGGAAGGAGGACAGGGTGGGATAGATGGAGGGGAAGTATGATGGGGGCAGGCGGGCAGCAGAGATGTGACGGGAGGAGATGTCGTGTCGGATATCCTCAATTTTGAAGATGAAATAGGAGGCAAACTCAGTGGCAGTGAGGGAGGATGGGAGAGGAGGAGGGGGGCGAAGGAGAGTGTTGAAAGTTTTAAAGACTGGACTGCAGGACTGAGAAGAGATGAGTACTTGGAAAAAGGATTGCTTGGCGAGGGAAAGAGCAGAGCTGTAGGAGGAGAGAATAAACTTGAAATGGAGTAAGTCCGCCAGAGATTGAGATTTCTTCCAGGAGCGTTCAGCGGAGTGTGAACATTTTTGTAAGAATCGTGGTAGTTTGGTGTGCCAGGGTTGGGGTTTGGGGCGGCGGTGGGGCACAGAGGAGAGGGGGGCTACAGAGTTGAGATCAGTGGTTAGGGAAGAGTTATAGAAGTAGGTTGCCTGGTTGGAACAAGTCATAGTGGAAAGAGGAGAGAGGAAAGTCTCAAGGGAGGACAGGATAGCAGGGTCGAGAGACCCGAGATTGCGTCTGGTGATGGTGGGTCTGGGCGTGGAGAGGAGAAGGGAAGATGAGAGGATGAAATAAAGCAGATGGTGGTCAGAGAGAGGGAAGGAAGAGTTTGAGAAATCAGAGAGATCACATCGTTGGGTGAAGACAAGGGAGTCGAAGAAGTGGCCGAGATTGTGAGTAGGGGTGGAGGTCCAAAGGAGGTGGAAAGGGCAAGAAGATTAGTGGAAGCAGCATTAGTGATGTCAATAGGTATGCCCCTGGACCTGCTCATTGTAATGTGTTTTAAAATGAACTAGAGGGCATTATAATGTGACATATTAACTGGGGGCACTGCAATGTGGCACAATATGAAGTGTAGGCACTATAGTGTAGCATAATATGAACTGAGAACAGCACTGTAATGCAGCACAATATGAACTGGGGACACTATGTCATAATGTGAATTGGGGTCAGGGCCGGATTAAGGCTTGTGGTTGCCCCATTGCAACAATGTTGCGAGGGCTCTTACCATTAAAAAAATATCACCACTTGCCTACAATCTTGCCCTGCCCCTCACAGTGTCTTTCAGGAGCCACTGTCCCCCCTCATAGAGCAGGAATAAGTATAACAAATTGTCTCAGGGGTGTTTCCATGTGCTTCCATGCAGGGCCCCAAAGGGTGTAAGCAGAAGCAGCAGTGTAGTGCAGTGTAGAAGAGGCTACAACAGCACAGCATCCTCCGTCCCTTCCCTCTTGCCTAGTAGAGACTCAGAGCAGAGGAGCACACGGCGCAAAGTCGTCCATCCATCCATTCCTGAGTATATAATTTGTATAGCACTCTTATGGTAAGAGTGCGGTGCTGGAGGCTGGCAAGGAGGGTGCAGAACTGTCACTATTAGACACTGCCAGCAGCCAGGTACTGGTGAGACTCACTGTGAGACTGGCACTGGAAGAGGAGCCGCTGTCTTGGTCACACATGCAGCAGCCACAGGTGGGAGAATAGATGACACCAAACTGAAGAGCTACTGAACCAAACTGGTCCTGTACTTCCTGGATACAGAGGGAGGACCCTGGGCAGCATAGAGACTGCTCTCTGCTGTTACTACTCCCAAGTGCAAGTAAGTAACTAACGGTGCAGATGGGTCAACTTAACCATTATACCTAATGATTGATATATTATGGGGCCCTCAAAGTGTGGGGGGCCTCTGGACGTCTGCCCCATCTACAATCTGGCCCGTATTGGGGATACTATGTGACATAATAGGTGGTATTCAATTGTCTGAAAAGTCGGTTCGTTGTCTGTTTTTTCCTGTCTATTAAATAGGAAAAAACAGACCCCCAACTGACTTTTCAAACATTTGAATACCACCCATAGTGTTAAGGCAGCACTGCAATGTGACATATAGTCAACAAGGGCACTACTAAGGTTCATAACATAAACTAGGGCACTACTATGGTTCAGAAAAGGAACTAGGGCACTATTATGGGGCATACATTTATCGATTGCTGCAGAGAAGTGTCTCTCTAGAAGCACTGGAACAGGGGCCTTTCAAAATGTTGCTATGGGGCCCACAAAGTTCTTGCTATGCCCCGTTTATGGTGAGACTAAAATCCAATTGAGTCTTACTGGTTTATCATACCTCTACTTTCTACATGAGACAATGCACTCCCATATGGATATCAGTAGTAGGAGGAATTATGTGACCATATGAAAGTACAAGGCTTTAGGCCAAATATGTTTATGCAGCTCTTAGATACTGAGATGACAAGAGAGCTGTTGGACCCTGATACCAGTGGGGCTTGGCCAAACCCAGTTGCTGGGGACCTTCAGTAGAGCTGTGCAGTGTGGCGGACCCCCAGCAATCCAGAGCCCCAGAACTTTGTATCAGCCTGACTCTATTTCTGAACCCTGGATGGAAATCTAGGGTTACTTCTAAAATCCATAACAATATACACTAGGTATAGAATTGCTCCTTATAATAAACAAGTCTTCCTAATTTATATATGTCGCCAGAAGTCACCAATTGTCATCAAGGGGCGACATCAGCACTCACCATTAGTACAGTTCATTTTTTTACAAGAGCATATATATTATGCTTACTTGTGTATTATTATAATAGATGAGTTTCATTACAGTAAAATGACATAAGTATTATGTGGCTTTCAAAAAACAGAGAGATCAGTATCAGACTAAGGTTGTGTGATGAGCATTTACTACCCCTTAGATGTGGTAAAGGAGCCCATATACTCGGGTGTGGTTCGTTTTATCGACAGTGTCTAGGTCGACAATGTTTAGGTCGACCACTATAGGTCGACAGTCACTAGGTCGACATGGATGGAAGGTCGACAGGGTTTCTAGGTCGCTGATAAATATATGCAGTCCTTATATATATATATATGACTTATGAAATTATGAAGTTAAGATTCCTTAAAGAGAGTTCAAGCTTGAATATTACCGCTCTTTTTATATGATTCTTTATTTACAGGCAGATCAAATCGTACAGAATAAGATATACACAGTAGTGATATATATACTAATTATAATTATATTAAGCTATGCTATGTTTCCTTCGTTACATAACATAAAACAACATGACATAAGTTTCACAAACAGTTTCAATTATTATCATATTTATACTTGCAAGTTAAAGATTGCCATCCCAAGAATCATTCCTTCTGCATGTTCTCCATGACTTCTCCTCCTGACTGACTTCCTTCCTTCTCCTTCTTCTTCTCCCTCTCCCTCTTCCTTCTAACTCCTAACTACAAGTCTGGTCCTTTTATCTCATATTTTACCAATTCAAACTATCATATTCTCATAGTTTCCAATGGAATAGGTAATTATAGGTTTGTCAGATTCCAAGGTGTAATAAAACAAACATTGAACTGGGCTGTCGTGTCCTGTTCACGGAGGCATGGTGTCATAAAAGTGTGGTGTCCACACTGCCTTAAGCAAGTATAGTATTGTAAAATCTGGAATGTCTTTTCATCCAAAGTTCTGTTGTATTGACAAGTTTTCCTGGGGTCGGTTACACAATGTTTTATCAATGGATGTGATCTCTTTTCATAGTAGTTAATTTATACTCCCTAGCTTTTAACCTTCACTGGACAATAGACAAACCAGTAGATTCTGATCTACTGTAAGCACACCTGTGAATTCCAATGACCAACAGAGCTCTGTCACATACCTATTATCATTTATGGCCTAATACCTTTTCTCTACAATGACTCTTGATCTTACTGTGACCTCTCTTTAGCTTATTTATGGCTAGAGCAGAATAAACCTGTTCCCTACACTATGTTGTACCATCTTGCAGTAAAACACAAATATACAGTATATCTATATAAACACATATACAAACCTAATCTCTTAAATCAGCTAAACATTACCTCATACATTCAAACTTATTTCATATCTATTCCTTACTATATATATCCAGTATACTGTCCACTATGGTAACATCGCCTATTTATAATGAATTATAATTTGATTCAGACAACATCTATTGGCCTAATATTATACTAAGTGCGGACAATTACCTATAAGGCAACAGTCGCCCCCTTGTGGCCATGAGAAATTATTTTGATTGGCCACACATTAAACTAGCGTAATTGCTTCCAAATACATTTCAAAATTTCTTCAAAACATAACTTTTGTTGTAACCATAATATATACCATAAGTGTAATAGTAATAACCATTATGATTTTTAAAAATCTCTAAAAATTCTTAGCTTACCTAACCTTATTCTACTTTTTAACTAAAGCAGACAAGACTGAGGTTTTTATTCAGTATTCATGAGGAAAACTAATTTCTACAGACATTTGGAATACCATAGCCCAATTGTAGACCTTTTTTCTGTATCTGGATCAGTACGTTTGGACATTTTTGCTGTTTTTGGCTGTAGCAATTTACTGGGATAAGACTGTCATCTGCGTGGTTTGCTTGCAATTGGAGACGCCTTGCGTTTGCTTGCCATTTCGCTGTTTGAGGCAGAGGGCTGTGTACGTCGAGTGCTGTGTCTTGAACATTCAGTACTTGTGACGACCCTCAGTAATGGTCTTTAGCCTTGTGCGTCCTTTAAATGTTTTTCCAATGCCGCAGTTGTGACAAGTGTCCATATTGCTTTTGCACAAACAGGTTGTGATTTTGAATAGAACAGGCATATATGAAACAGTCTTTTTTTTCTTTCTTTCTTTCTTTCTTTCTTTCTTTCTTTCTTTCTTTCTTTCTTTCTTTCTTTCTTTCTTTCTTTCCTTGCTTGTTAATAGTAGGTCTTAATTGTCTTCGGGCAATAGTACCACAAATGGCTGTGAGTAGTACACCTACTCTGTTCTGTATTTCCTCACTGAATAAATTACCATGCAGTCTTAAGTCTCCTTATTCTACCTTGAACCTATTTATACATCTCAATCTTAAATAACCCTATACCAGTTTAACCCATATAAAGGCATTTTCTATCCTACCTATATTTTGACTAATAATTATTTAAAATGCTTTTGATGTGTATATAGTAACATCCTATCAATACAATAAATGAATATAATTTTGCTTCAAACAGATATTAAATATAATTTAGGAATGGCTTTGACTAAATCTAATTCCATCCAGTATTAGATATTTAATTACTTTTGAAGCTTTTACGAAGGAAGCATAGGTAGTATCTACTGTGTAATATAAAAAAAACATAAAATATTTACAAGGTATATAATACAATGATATAATATATATATATATATATATATATCAGACAAATGTTTACATATATATTTGATTAAGGTATATGAAGGGATGAGACAGTTCTGTATAATCACAGTGATGAGATGTGCTGTACACTGTTGTGGGGGTGTACATGTAGTTTGAAAGACAAGTAATGATTACTTGTGATGAAAGGGTTAATGAAAACCTTCCCCTTTCTTGTGAAACTGGAAAACTCCTTGAGGATTTGTCCATATATCAGTCTTTAGGGATGCTATGTAGAATTTGCTGGATAGCAGCGATGAAAGGGTTAATGAAGACCTTTTCGCTTGTAAATTGGAGTCTTTTTGGAGTCTTGCACCATTCTGTATACAGGTTGCCAGGATTACTATGAATCAAACAAAAAGACATACAATGAATATCACAGATATTTATACAGTGATTTAACATAGCTTGCTATGCATTCTGTCCTATCTGCTGCATGTTATCAGGTACAGAATTTACAAATGTGTCTTTAAAGATTGAATAACAAACAAACAATTGTTTCTGGCCTGTGCCAATCTTTCCTGTCACCTTGTGTGTCAATGGCAGCACAATTGTCGCTGCAGATATGATGCAGGTTTAATTTGGAAACTGTGGCTGTTGGAACATCAAAGCAAACAATGGCTACATTGGATCTAACAAGTAAAGGAATGATACTACCGTATTCACTTGTGACCATACTCCCTTGTGATGCAGCCTGGGCCCAGACTGTCTCCAACCATAGCGTTTGCTGCTTGGCATGGCTTCTTGGTCTTGAAGCATCTTGTATTTCCTGAAAAATATTCTTGTGGGGAGAGAAACTTGTTAGACTTTGCCAAATATGTTTTGTAGGTTCCAGGGCTTTCTGTCTTTCCACACCTGTAATAAATTGGTTATGGCACCAGGGCATAAAAAGATTCTCATCCTGGTGATACTTTGTGTCATTGTTAATTGGTGTGTGGTTTGCAGAATGACACTCTGCATGTGGTCTCTCTGAGAGCATGCAAACATTTGCACCATCACTAGATTTCTCTGAGTGTTGTGTGGGGGTTACAAAAGTTTGGGAACTTTGTTTGTAAACATGCATTCCTGAATTAATTTCATGGATTTTCCCTTTAAACATGTTCCCAGGTGAATACATTTCAGGGTTTTCAACTCTGGTTACCATTAGATTTTTCACCATGGAGAACTTCTCCACCCCTGTGTGCACTGTACTGCAGCTATCCGTGTTTAAGTCTGCTGACAATTCACCTTTGCCTAAGGGCATAACAAATTCTTCATTTACATTGGGAACTCTGAGAGTGTATTCAGCAGAATACTCATAATCTGAATTACACTGATCTTCCCCCTTACTAGACACAGTATAGGGGACATCTCCTATTGCTGCTACCTCCTTTACATTAATGTGCTGTCTGATGATAGACACATCCTGCACATTGCTACTTTCTTCATTTACCAAAGAGGCTGTTCTGCTGGTGGTCTGTGTGACCATAGCAGACTCTGTGTGCTGCACATGGACAATGCTGTCCTGAGTCTCACCTACATCTACAATGTTCTCCCTTGTACTTTCTTTTATCTCCTCCTGAGAGGTCATGACAGTTTGCTTACAATCTGCCAGGCTTTTTGCTTCTGCCCCAAACTTTTTCTGTTTATTTTTCTGTTTAAGGGACTTAAATAATGAATGCATTTTTGCATTAATGGTCAGGCACACCTTACGAAGACGTGAACCTGATTCTTCTTTACATTTCTGTTTGGCTTTTAAAGCCGCAGTTCTGCGCATTTTTCCTAATGCTGTTGCAACTTTTTGCATATTTAACATTGCAATGCTAAATTTATAGATTCTTTGTTTTTAGTACTGAAGGTATCCTCTCCTTAAGATTGACCGGTGTCTTAAGGTTAAACTCTAATACCTGGTACATATATTCATTTATTTGGAAATACTCATTTCCACTGTGCACATTTTCTATTCTAGGCCTTTAAATTCTTTATTCTCATTTGTAACCTATTCCACTGTGATCTTGTATTTTGCCAGCAGGCTTACAGCCATTGGTGCTGCTTCCTAATAGATATTATGTTAGTTAAAATAACGTATATTGCACTAACACATTTATCCTAGGTTATACAGAATACAAAATTGACATTACACAATGGTAATAAATTTTCATAGATACATCCCCACCGTGATTCTGCAGATTTGGTAGCCAGCTTATAGCATTTGCTACTCCTCATAAATATTATAAATCAGATAATCAGATTCAGTAATAACAAGTCCAATTCGTGGTCGCCAATATTGATTTATGGAATCTTATTTATGAATATTAATATTTAATATATCATATATGGTATTTAATATATGGATATATTTCAATTAATATGCATTTATCATATATATCTGCAAGTATATTATGTCAGGCTTACTAAGTGGCTGATAAATATATGCAGTCCTTATATATATATATATGACTTATGAAATTATGAAGTTAAGATTCCTTAAAGAGAGTTCAAGCTTGAATATTACCGCTCTTTTTATATGATTCTTTATTTACAGGCAGATCAAATCGTACAGAATAAGATATACACAGTAGTGATATATATACTAATTATAATTATATTAAGCTATGCTATGTTTCCTTCGTTACATAACATAAAACAACATGACATAAGTTTCACAAACAGTTTCAATTATTATCATATTTATACTTGCAAGTTAAAGATTGCCATCCCAAGAATCATTCCTTCTGCATGTTCTCCATGACTTCTCCTCCTGACTGACTTCCTTCCTTCTCCTTCTTCTTCTCCCTCTCCCTCTTCCTTCTAACTCCTAACTACAAGTCTGGTCCTTTTATCTCATATTTTACCAATTCAAACTATCATATTCTCATAGTTTCCAATGGAATAGGTAATTATAGGTTTGTCAGATTCCAAGGTGTAATAAAACAAACATTGAACTGGGCTGTCGTGTCCTGTTCACGGAGGCATGGTGTCATAAAAGTGTGGTGTCCACACTGCCTTAAGCAAGTATAGTATTGTAAAATCTGGAATGTCTTTTCATCCAAAGTTCTGTTGTATTGACAAGTTTTCCTGGGGTCGGTTACACAATGTTTTATCAATGGATGTGATCTCTTTTCATAGTAGTTAATTTATACTCCCTAGCTTTTAACCTTCACTGGACAATAGACAAACCAGTAGATTCTGATCTACTGTAAGCACACCTGTGAATTCCAATGACCAACAGAGCTCTGTCACATACCTATTATCATTTATGGCCTAATACCTTTTCTCTACAATGACTCTTGATCTTACTGTGACCTCTCTTTAGCTTATTTATGGCTAGAGCAGAATAAACCTGTTCCCTACACTATGTTGTACCATCTTGCAGTAAAACACAAATATACAGTATATCTATATAAACACATATACAAACCTAATCTCTTAAATCAGCTAAACATTACCTCATACATTCAAACTTATTTCATATCTATTCCTTACTATATATATCCAGTATACTGTCCACTATGGTAACATCGCCTATTTATAATGAATTATAATTTGATTCAGACAACATCTATTGGCCTAATATTATACTAAGTGCGGACAATTACCTATAAGGCAACAGTCGACATGTGCTAGGTCTACAGGTCTAAAGGTCGACATGAGGATTTTTTTTGTGTGTGTCGTTTTCTTCGTAAAGTGACCGGGATCCCAAATTAGTGCACCGCGTCCCCTCGCATGGCTCGCTTCGCTCGGCACACTTTACCGTTCCAATCGTAGTCCACGTGGATCGTTAAGTATGAAAAAAAAAATGTGAAAAACTCATGTCGACCTTTAGACCTGTCGACCTAGCACATGTTGACCTAGAAACCCTGTCGACCTTCCATCCATGTCGACCTAGTGACTGTCGACCTATAGTGGTCGACCTAAACATTGTCGACCTAGACACTGTCGATAAAACGACCGGATCCCATATACTCACATACGGATGGCATACATACAGTACGTATGTCTCTATCCTTTACAAAAGATTATGTGATGTACTAAGAACTTAAGAAGTAATAAAAGTGGAGAAGTGAGCCAGTGGATAAGTTGCCCATGGCAACCAATCAGCTGCTCTGTATACTTTTATAGTATGCAAATTATAAATGTTACATCAATGCTAATTGATTGCCATGGGCAACTTCTCCACTGGCTCACTTCTCCACTTTTATCACTGCTTAGTACATGTCCCCATCTCTCTCAGTGGTTCCATGTTTTCATAAATAGCACGTGAAAGAATACCTATGCAATTTGTTTGTATTTGTAAAATTCAAGGTAAATATATAATTCTTTCTAAAAATGAGGGGGAAAAAACTGTAATTCACTATGAGCTATTATATTACAGTTGGTGCCGTGCTCATATTAAGTGATATTGCTGTGATTGGTTGAAGTATTAAGGGTTATTCTGGATGAAATCTACCATTATCTCATTCCTGGACTCCACAATGGTCTCAAACATTAAGATCCAGCCAAAAGCATTTTAATTGTTCCTGGCCACCACGCTGTGAATTAGGGCCAATGTGCTTTAAAGCAGCCAAACTGGCTGACAACATTGTCATGTGCATGACCAGCTGTAGATAGACAGATCAGAACAACATTACCCAGATCTCCATTAGGAAACCTACTACAGGTTGAGTATCCCATATCCAAAATGCTTGGGACCAGAAGTATTTTGGATATCGGATTTTTCCATATTTTGGAATAATTGCATAACATAATGCAATTTAATGACAATGGGACCCAAATCTAAGCACAGAATGCATTTATGTTTTATATACACCTTATACACACAGCCTGAAGGAAATTTTAGCCAATAGTTTTAATGACTTTGTGCATTAAACAAAGTTTGTGTACATACACGGAATTCATTTATGTTTCATTTACACCTTATACACACAGCCTGAAGGTCATTTAATACAATATTTTTAATAATTTTTTGTATTAAACAAAGTTTGTATACATTGAGCCATCAGAAAACAAAGGTTTTACTATCTCACTCTCACTCAAAAAATCCTGTATTTCAGAATATTCCATATTTCAGAATATTTGGATATGAGATACTCAACCTTTACCTGCAAATTATTAGCACAGAAACTATAATCTCACAACAATCAAACAGTCTGCAAAGGGGAAACTATGAGAGCCTTCATGGTATAAATTAATAAAATAAAATCAGTAGAGGTATATCTGGGACCAATCTTGCCCTATATGATGTCACCTGGGACAGGTCTTCGCCTGTGTGATGTCGTCTGGGACAGGTCTTGGCATATTGGATGTCGTCTGGGACAGGTCTTGGCCTATGTGATGTCATCTGGGACAGGTCTTGGCCTATAGGATGTTGTCTGGGACAGGTCTTGGCCAATGGGATGCCATCTAGGACAGGTCATTGACACAAGTGTGAGTTCACCTTCTCACCATACCAAATAACTCCTGTCTGTGTAACCTGGACAATGAGCACTGTATATCCAAGTTATTGACGCATCTACAACTTTCCATTTCCCCTTCAGTTACTTGTATGTTTATTTGCAGAATTCACAAACATCTTCATGCGCATGCTGAACCTATAATATTTTTCTTTACATTCTCGCAAATCCTTTGTTTCTTTTCTATTTTTTTTTTGCCTAACCTCACATGTCCTCTTATTTCTAACACCTCCTTCAAGTTCAATTTCTGCAACTACATAAACAAATTACTGCCACTGAACACTTCCAACACTGTCCTTTCACCTGCATTTCTGCAATCCTACTGCTCTGTTCATGATATAACCACCACTCCTATTTCATAGTAACATAGTAACATAGTATCTGAGGTTGAAAAAAGACAATTGTCCATCGAGTTCAACCTATTTGTGGTCTCCTATGCATGATGATTTGACTAAAATTTCTGACTGATGCTGCTGTCAGCCATTGCATTTTATCCCTATTTACAGTAACTATAATGCATGACTATGCACCATACCCCTGGATATCCTTATCCATTAGGAATTTATCTAACCCATTCTTAAAGGTGTTGACAGATTCCGCCATTACAACTCCCTCGGGCAGGGAATTCCAAACACGTATTGTCCTTACCGTGAAAAAGCCTTTACGCCGTATTGTGCGGAATCTCCTCTCCTCTAACCTGAGCGAGTGTCCATGAGTCCTCTGTGTTGATCTAACCAAAAACAGGTCCCGCGCAAGCTCTGTGTATTGTCCCCTTATATATTTGTAGATGTTGATCATATCCCCTCTTAGTCTCCGCTTTTCCAATGTAAACATGCCTAGTCTTTCAAGCCTTTCCTTGTATTCCATCGTCTCCATGCCCTTAATTAGTTTGGTCGCCCTCCTCTGTACCTTTTCAAGCTCCAGGATATCCTTTTTGTAGTACGGTGCCCAGAATTGTACACAGTATTCAAGGTGTGGCCTCACTAGTGATTTATATAACGGGAGTATAATACTCTCGTCCCTAGCATCAATACCCCGTTTTATGCATGCTAATATCTTATTAGCCTTCTTTGCTGCAGTCCTACTTTGGGTACTACTGCTTAGCTTGCTATCTATGAGGACACCTAAGTCCTTTTCCAGTACAGAATCCCCTAATTTTACCCCATTTAGTAGGTAGGTGTAATTTTTGTTCTTGTTACCACAGTGCATTACCTTACACTTGTCTATGTTGAAGCGCATTCTCCATTTGGCTGCCCATGCTTCTCATTTAACTAAGTCATTCTGAAGAGACTCGGCATCCTCCTCTGTATTTATAGCCTTACACAATTTGGTATCATCTGCAAAAATTGACACCATGCTCTCTAGACCTTCTGTTAGGTCATTAATGAAAATATTGAACAAAAGCTGTCCTAATACTGAGCCTTGCGGCACACCACTTAGCACTTCAGTCCAAGTTGAAAAAGATCCATTAACCACAACGCGCTGCTCCCTGTTATCTAACCAGTTTTTGACCCAAGTGCATATTGTGCTTCCTAGCCCTGATTCTTGTAGCTTGTAGATAAGTCTCATGTGTGGTACAGTATCGAACGCTTTGGCAAAGTCTAAAAAGATTACATCCACGTCTTTACCCTGATCTAGGTTTGCGCTTACTGTTTCATAAAAGCCAAGTAAGTTGGTTTGACAGGATCTGTCCTTCATAAACCCATGTTGATTCCTTTTAATGACCTTATTGACTTCAAGGAACTTCTGAATACTATCTCTTAGAATACCTTCCAATACTTTCCCCACTATAGATGTAAGACTAACTGGTCTATAATTACCTGGTTCAGCTTTACTTCCCTTTTTGAATATAGGCACTACTTCCGCTATACGCCAGTCTTTGGGAACCATACCTGATATAACTGAATCCTTAAAGAGCAAAGATAGCGGTTTTGCCAGTTCAGAGTGAAGCTCCATTAGAACCCTTGGGTGAATACCATCGGGCCCTGGTGATTTATTAATCTTTAAATGTTTTAATCGGTCACAGACTACTTCCTCCCTTAAATAAGTACCTATCAGTGGGATATTCTCATTATTGAGATTGTGTGTCAGTCCCTGAAATGGGTCCTCTCTAGTGAATACTGTTGAAAAAAACTAATTTAGTGTGTCCGCTATGTCATTATCATTTTTGCTTAAGACTCCCAACTTGTCTTTTAAAGGGCCTATACTCTCCTTCTTTAATCTCTTGCTATTAATGTATTTAAATAATTTTTTGGGATTCGCTTTGCTTTCCTTTGCTACTAGTTTTTCAGTTTCTACTTTAGCCGCTCTTATTTCCTTTTTGCAAATTTTGTTACATTCCTTATAGTGCTGAAATGACTCTGCTTCCCCGTCAGATTTGTATTTTTTAAATGCTCGCTTTTTCTTGCCCATAAGTTCCTTAATCTTTTTGTTAAGCCACATCGGTTTATGATTTTTATTCCTTTTTTTGCTACTCATAGGAATAAATTTGAGTGTATTTTTAGCTAGCAGGAATTTTAGTACCTCCCATTTCTCCGTAGTATTTTTTCCTAAAAACAAACCTTCCCATTCAATATCCCTGAAAAATACCCTCATCTTTTCAAAATTTGCTTTGCTAAAGTTTAGAGTCCTAGTTGAGCCAGTATAGGGCTGTTTATGGAAACTGATATTGAATGTGACCATATTGTGGTCGCTGTTTCCTATGGGTTCCCCTACTATAATAACTGATACCAAATCCCCATTGTTTGTTAATACCAGGTCTAAGATTGCATTGTACCTAGTTGGTTTCTCAATTAGTTGGACTAAGTAGTTATCATTAAGTGTGTTTAAAAACATATTGCCCCTAGCAGTATCACATGAATCGTTTTTCCAGTTTATCTCTGGATAGTTAAAATCTCCCATCACTACTATGTCTCCTACTCCTGTTGCTCTTTCAATTTGCTTTAGTAACAATTCCTCATCAGATGCGTTGATACCAGGCGGCCTATAGCATACACCCAATACTAACATTTTATTCCTTTTTCCCCGCATGCAATTTCTACCCATAATGTCTCGACAGTGTCTACAGTCCCCTCCTGAATATCTTCCCGTATATCAGGTTTTAAAAACGGCTTTACGTAAAGACACACCCCTCCACCCTTTTTATTTAGTCTGTCTCTCCTAAACAGTGTATAACCCTCTAAATTGACTGTCCAATCATGAGATTCATCCCACCAAGTTTCAGTAATGCCTATAATATCATACTGTTTGCTTGCTGCAAGTATTTCTAGTTCACCCTTTTTACCAGTAATGCTTCTGGCGTTTACATACATACAACTAAGATAAGTATTTTCCCTTGCGTTAGGGACATCTTTCACCTTATGTAGCAATGATGACCTGCAATCGTCATTGGTTAGTGCTTTGGTAAAATCCCTTTTAGTACCCATGTTAGTAACCTTACCGCCTGCTCTTACCCTCCCCCCAACTTCTCCCCCATTTTGTTTACTACCGCCATCCCCACTATTCTCACTGCATGACCCGTAGTTTCTAGCTAAACCCTCCCCCCAGGCTCCTAGTTTAAAATCTCCTCCAACCTTCTAACCATCCTTCCCCCAAGCACCGCTGCCCCCCTCCTCAGTCAGGTGCAATCCGTCACGACAAAAGAGATGGCGCTTTACTGAGAAGTCCGCCCAGTGTTCCAGGAACACAAACCCCTCTTTCCTGCACCAATCCCTAAGCCACACATTTACCTCCCTAATCTCCCTCTGCCTCCCTGGACTAGCGCGTGGCACGGGTAATAATTCCGAGAATATTACCTTAGATGTCCTTGCCTTCAGTTTCTTTCCTAAGTCCCTATAGTCTTTCTTAAGGACATTCCACCTTCCGCTATCTTTGTCATTGGTGCCAACGTGCACCAAGACCGCCGGGTCTTTCCCAGCCCCTCCCAACAATCTATCTACCCGGTCCGCGATGTGCCGTACCCGAGCACCCGGGAGACAACAGACTGTACGGCGATCACGGTCCCGGTAGCAGATTGCCCTATCTGCCTTCCTGATGATAGAATCCCCTACCACCACCATCTGACTAGGTAAAATATATATATACAGCGCTGCTTGACACGATAGAGTCTGTAAATGGGTAATTTATTAAATATAAAAGATATTTTTAGTTAATGAAAAAAAATTATAAAATACAAATACTTTAATACAATTAAAACTTAATATGTCTCATAAAAGACTACGGGTGGACTTGAAAATCTGTTCATGCCGCCATTCAAAGTGATTTGAACAAACACCAATATAAGCACAGTCATAATAATGGACCAGATTGAACAACTTCATCCAATTGGATGTATTTACCAAGTCTGTGTTCCGTTTAAAGTGGATCCCGTTAGATATAAGTCCGTATGGCAATGGTGATGTAGTTGGGGTCCTGGTTCACAGTTCACTTGGAACTCCGTGTTCCGCTAGGTGGATCCTCTACAGATGTTACAGGCAATGGCAATGCCAATAGGGGTCCTGGTTCACGGAGACGGAAGCTGAGGTCCTGACTGCAAATAGTGGTGTGGTGGAAATGCTGGTCGGCTTGTGTCCACACAGGTCTTTGCCTAACGCGTTTCGCTGCTCCAGGCAGCTTTGTCAAAGGTATTGTGGCATTGAGACTGATCACCCTTTTATAGGGGAAGTGATGTCATCATTGGAGACAGCTGATATTCAGTTATTAATCTAAACATGATACTAAAAATAATAAAAATGATACAGAAAACGGTCTAATGTGTGGTGTTTATCATAAGACATTATTTCAATTTTATGTTTACTAAAAACATTTCAATTAAACTCCTTACATCCTGAAGGCCTGAATGAAGCGCTAGAGCTCAATACTATATTATGAGTCTCTCCTTGCCTTAGAATTATGTTACTTTGGTATTCATTTATAAAAATTAAACACATAATACACCAATTCATTCTCATCTCTGCGCTACTTAATATCTACATCGGTAATATAACGTTTATATATGAATGAGAAGTACATGTCACATACTGAATCATTTGGTATTCATGATATAGGTTCTATCATTTATTATTAAATTTGTTTATTATCTGATGTGGATCAAATTTAAAATCTAATCATAATAGGAAGATAATTAATTTGATAATGCTAATAACAACAATAATAAAAATAATATTAATAAAAATAATAATAGAAATAAAGACATTAATATAAGAAAATATATAAAAAAATATAAATAAGAATATAAAGAGTATACTAACGAATATTTACTAATATTTATTAATATAAATGCAATTATTTGGTTATACAACTCAATATTAATTTCGCTTAGTGTCTTATTATCAGACTTCAATATATGAAACTATGTGCTTTCTGCGTGTTCCTAGATATTCCCGTGTCGCATTTGTGTCTTCTAAAGACTTATAATTAAATGTAACCAGCCTATTAATAATTGCAACTAAATCTAGTTTTAAGTAACATCACGGTTATAATCCGTAATTAGAGGTTGCATAGCAACCAATACAGTCAACAGGCTTTAAAGAACGGATCTCTATTAGTCAGCACTATATAGCGGTTGCCTAGCAACCGATTTAGTTTATGTTTAACAAACTTCTAAGAATGGATTCTTATTGGCCATTCAGAAATGATGTAGTAGGTCACGTGACTAACGAGAGTCAGACCACATGACATCTATGCCTTCAATACAAAAACTTTATTAACTTCAGAAACTGTTTTACCCAGTCACATGACCGGCGACAGTCCGACCACGTGACACGGACTTTTCTACACAAATCTTTCACCAGCTGAAATTACTTACAAACCACGTGCAGCATCATCATAACGCGAGACCGTGTCACGTGACCGACAAATGTCCGACCACGTGACCGGAACATCATGCGTTCCAAGAACAAATACACTACCCGGCAAAAGAGTATCCGAGACAAACGTCTTTCAGTTAAAAGATCATGTGATAGTCCCACATGATCCGCAAACAATTTTCTATTGGTCTGTTTTCGATCTATAATCACATGATCGGAACTGATATAAATAATTAAATACTCTAACCAGCTAATTTTCTCGTTTCCAGCTTCGTTTTTAGTAAACATAAAATTGAAATAATGTCTTATGATAAACACCACACATTAGACCGTTTTCTGTATCATTTTTATTATTTTTAGTATCATGTTTAGATTAATAACTGAATATCAGCTGTCTCCAATGATGACATCACTTCCCCTATAAAAGGGTGATCAGTCTCAATGCCACAATACCTTTGACAAAGCTGCCTGGAGCAGCGAAACGCGTTAGGCAAAGACCTGTGTGGACACAAGCCGACCAGCATTTCCACCACACCACTATTTGCAGTCAGGACCTCAGCTTCCGTCTCCGTGAACCAGGACCCCTATTGGCATTGCCATTGCCTGTAACATCTGTAGAGGATCCACCTAGCGGAACACGGAGTTCCAAGTGAACTGTGAACCAGGACCCCAACTACATCACCGTTGCCATACGGACTTACATCTAACGGGATCCACTTTAAACGGAACACAGACTTGGTAAATACATCCAATTGGATGAAGTTGTTCAATCTGGTCCATTATTATGACTGTGCTTATATTGGTGTTTGTTCAAATCACTTTGAATGGCGGCATGAACAGATTTTCAAGTCCACCCGTAGTCTTTTATGAGACATATTAAGTTTTAATTGTATTAAAGTATTTGTATTTTATAATTTTTTTTCATTAACTAAAAATATCTTTTATATTTAATAAATTACCCATTTACAGACTCTATCGTGTCAAGCAGCGCTGTATATATATATTTTTCCTTTCTTCTTGCTATCCAAGGGTTTGACTACCCCTATTTTTACAGCTGCTAGGGAAAACACACTCATCACAGCGCCCATATATATATACTTGTTATATATACCTTTCCCAATCATCTGACTAGGTACCTCTCTATCTTTTATCCCAACCGCACCAGAGGGACCGCTCCTCTGGATGCTAGAGGGAGCAGTATCCTCCGGCACCGTCATTTCTTTACTATCATCCTACGATTCCTCGTCCAATCGGGCAAATTTGTTCGGGTTTGATAGTTTGGAGATGTCGAACCTCCCCCTCTTTTTCTTCCTTCCAACTGTGACCCAACTGGCTACCTGATCATCATCCTCTTCTACCAGTGACCCCTCCCGCAACTCCTCCACCGTTCTGTCTAAACTACGCTCGAGATTGTGAATCTCCACACTTATAATTATGTCATCCATACTACAGCATGTCCAGCCTGTCGCTAACACCCCCAACACTCCTTGTCTACCCCATTCTTTTCTCTGTCCCCTGCTGCCACCTCTATCCTTCTCCCCTAGTCTCCTACATCTCCTCCTCTCTCCCCTCCTCTGTCTCCCATCCACCCCACTACTTTCTTCCCACTCCTCCCCTGTCATCCCACTGTCATTCACCTCTACCATACCTTGGGCCCAGTCCTACACCACTCAGCCCTGTTCCCTCCTGTGATGTTAGTGTATTAGAATGCTTAATATTTGTAGACACTCCCTTACTAATCTGTGTAAGGCTGAATCTTCAGTGATGGTCCCTGGGACCAGGGGGATGCTGGGAAGTGGGTGGTCCAGTGTGCAGTGTGCCTGGACTTGGTGAGGGAATAAAAAGCACAGCAGTGAACTCACATGTCTCTGTGTCCTGATGACTGGATTTACAAACATATGAACAAAACATGGTGTCAGAAGAAGTTTAACTTGGACTGCTAGTGCTCTCAGAGTGTGAAAGAATCCTGCAGAAGTCTGTAAGGCTGTGATACTCGGTATCTGCAAAGCCTGCCGTATGCTCCTCTCTTCAAACAGTGAGTAACCATGGATAAACTAGCTCCTCCAAATGGCATGCTGATGTCTGGTAACTTGTCTGAAAACTGGAAAAGATTTAAGCAAAGGTTTAATATATATATTGCTGCATGTGGAGCTGATACAGAGGCTGACAAAACTAAGGCATCCATTTTCCTCCATGTGATAGGAGAGGATGTGCTGGACATTTATAATAGTTTTCAGTTTGCGGAGGGGCAGAATATGGTGCTATCTTCTATAATGCAAAAGTTTGAAGATTACTTTGTGCCAAGGAAAAATGTGACATATGAAAGATATAAGTTTTTCACATGTGATCAGAAGTCTGTAGATGGATTTGATCAGTATGTTACAGAGCTGCAATCACTCAGTAAAACCTGTGAGTTTGGTGATTTAAAGGATTCACTGATTAGAGATCATATTGTCTGTGGAATACCTGATAATGGACTCAGAGAGAGACTGCTGAGAGAGCAAGACCTAACACTAGACAAGGCAGTGACTATGTTTAGATCTGCAGAAATAACTAGATTTCAAGCCAAAACGTTACACAAGGAAGTTGATGCTGCTGTCCATGTAGTGCAGGAAACAGAGCCAAGCAAACCTCCATTCTCAAGAATGAAGCAGTCTAAGCCATAGTCTAATAAGGAAATGTGTAGTAGATGTGGAAATGCTCACAATCCTAAAATGTGCCCGGCTTATGGTAAAACCTGCATGAAATGTGGTAGACTTAATCACTTTGCCAAATGCTGTAAAATGAAAAGTAAAACAACCAATGTGCATGCTGTTAAACAAACAGAGGAATTCTTTGTGGATTGCATTAAACTTTGCAGTGCAGATAAGAAAGAATGGATTGTCCCTTTAACTGTTAACGAGATTGTCATTCCCTTTAAGCTTGATACTGGCGCGCAGGTGAATTTAATATCGTTTCAATACTATGACTTTTAGAGTGAAACCTAAAATTCATCCAGCCAAAGTGAAAGTTACAGGGTACACTGGGAGGAAATTCCTGTGAAAGGTACATGCTTAGTGACACTGAAATATAAGGGACAACAGTTTAAAACATCTCTACTGATTGTGGATAAAAATGTGCAACCGATTCTAGGATTAAGTTACTGTGAGAAACTAAGCTTGCTAAAGAAAGTTTTTATGGTGACATCACAAGTAGAAGATGACTGCAAATCGATGTTTGCAGAATACAGAGACTTGTTTGAAGGTCTAGGTTGTTTGCCTGGAGAGCATACAATAAATATAGACACACAAGTTTCTTCAGTGATACACCCCTGTAGAAAAGTGCCGTTTGCGCTGAGAGAAAAACTGAAACAAGAGTTAAATCACATGGAAGCCTTGGGTGTGATACACAAAGTTGATGAGCCTACTGAATGGGTAAGCTCCTTAGTCATTGTTGAAAAGAAAAATGGACAACTCAGAATATGTCTAGACCCCAGAGATTTAAACAAAGCTATTAAACAAGAACATTTCAAACTACCAACCAGAGATGAAATCATGTTGCAATTTGCAGGAGCAAAATGGTTCAGTAAATTGGATGCATCTTCAGGATTCTGGCAAATGAAGCTAGATAAGGCCAGCTCAAAGCTTTGCACATTTAATACACCAGAAGGTCGATACAGATTTCTTCGACTACCATATGGAATATTGTCTGCTCCAGAAGTATATCACAAAAAGATACACATGATTTTTAAACATATTCCAGGTGTTGAAACAATGATGGATGACATTATTGTCTGGGGATCTACAAAGGAAGAACATGATTCTAGATTGAGACAAGTAATGGAACTTGTCAAGAAAGTGAATCTAAAGCTAAACAAGGACAAATGTGAATTTGGCGTGAATACACTTACCTTTATGGGCCACGTGGTCTCGGATCAAGGTGTAAAACCAGACCCAAGGAAAATAACAGCCATAGTGAACATGGAACGTCCTAACAACAAAGACGACGTCAGAAGATTCCTAGGAATGATTACTTACTTAGGAAAGTTTATTTCTCAACTCTCTGAATGAACAGCCTCTCTTAGATGGTTGTTGTACAAAGATAACAAGTGGATGTGGTCACATGAACAAGAAGAAAGTTGGCAAAACTTGAAACAGATCATTACAGAGCAACCAGTGCTAAAATTCTTTGATCCTGCGAAAAGAATTAGAATTTCAGCAGATGCTTCGCAATTTGGCCTAGGCTCAGTGCAGTTACAAGAACATAAGGATACATGGCAACTAGTAATCTATGCATCAGGAGCACTGACAAGTGCTGAAACAAGGTATGCTCAGATAGAAAAAGAACTTCTAGCGATCACATATGCATGTGAGCAATTTCATCAGTTTGTGTATGGTCAAACATTTACTGTGGAAACTGACCACAAGCCATTGGTAGCTATCATGACTAAATCATTACATGACTGTCTCATGAGAATTCAATGAATGCTTATCAGACTACAGAAATATGATGTACACTTGCTGTACTGTCCCGGCAAATACATGTACATTGCTGATACACTTTCTCGTGCTGTGGACAAAAGTGAAGGTACCAAAAGTCTGATGGATGAAGAGATAGAAGCCTATGTTAATTTGATTGTAGCTTCTCTACCAGTGTCTCTTGCAAGACAAGAACAGATTAGGAAAGAAACTGAGACAGATGACACAATGAAAGTGTTGAAAGATATCATTGTGAAAGGTTGGCCAGCAGAAAAACATGCATGCCCACTGTCTATCCATGATTATTGGATGTACCGCAGTGACCTTACAGTTGTCGATGGTATTATTTACAAAGGCAATAGGTTTGTCATACCTGCACGACTAAGAAAAACTATGCTGTGCAAGATACATGAAGGCCACTTAGGAGAAGAAAAATGTAAGCGGAGAGCGCGTGAAGTTACAGTATGTATTGGCCAAGAATGAACCAAGACATAGCACAGACTACAGCTACATGTGAATTATGTCTTACGTATAGACCGAAACAACTGAGTCCACACACAGTGCCAGAGAGACCGTACCAGAAAGTTGGCGCAGATTTGTTTGATTGTCATGGGAAAACGTACATTGTCGTGACTGATTATTACTCTAACTACCCTGAGGTGAAGACACTACATACAACTACTAGTAAAGCCGTAATCAATTGCATGAAGTCAATCTTTGCAAGGCATGGTGTTCCTATGGAAGTGTTCACTGACAATGGTCCTCAGTTTTCCAGTGCTGAATTTAGACAATTTGCTGATGAGTGGGAATTTGTCCATACTACGTCAAGTCCCCACTATCCACGCTCAAATGGGTTGGTGGAAAGTTCAGTAAAAACTGTAAAGAGTCTCATGAAAAAAGCTCAAGAAGGTAAATAAGATTTCTACAAAAGTCTTTTAATCTACTGCAGTACACCTTTACAGAATGGACTTTCTCCTGCACAAATGCTGATGGGAAGGAGGATTAGAGCAAATCTCCCGATACATGATGAACTGCTTAATACACATAACTCAGTGTTGGTCAGACTGACTAAGGAACGTCAACAGGCGAAACAGAAACTGTTCCATGACAGACGAACAAAAAGCTTATCTGATCTAAAATCGGGTGACCAAGTCCGTCTCAGAGATCACGAGAAAGGTATTTGGATGCAGAAAGGTATTGTGCAAGCACAAGTAGCACCAAGATCTTATACTATACGTACAGAGCATGGAACGGAAGTAAGAAGAAATCGGGTGGATTTAAGATCTCAACCTAACCATAATGAAGACAACATGACTGAAGAATACCCTTCATCTGACATGTATGATGATCCTCATAATGGTGAACAAACCACGATTCTAGAAAGGTCCAACATGGTAGATGAAACACAGACTGTGTATGAAAGACCCAAAAGAGAAATACGAAGACCTGAGAGACTCATTGAAACGTGTTAGATGATGTTCTTAATATGATGTTGTTAATTGTTGCATTGAAGCGTACAGGGCTTATCTTTAAAGAAAAGAGGATGTGATGTTAGTGTATTAGAATGCTTAATATTTGTAGACACTCCCTTACTAATCTGTGTAAGCCTGAATCTTCAGTGATGGTCCCTGGGACCAGGGGGATGCTGGGAAGTGGGTGGTCCAGTGTGCAGTGTGCCTGAAGTTGGTGAGGGAATAAAAAGCACAGCAGTGAACTCACATGTCTCTGTGTCCTGATGACTGGATTTACAAACATATGAACAAAACACCTCCCTCCTCTCCCTACCTCCTCTCATCTCCCTCTGTACCACACTTGACTCTCTCCATGCTCAACTGCTGCAGTGTCCCTTCCTAGCTCAGGAGCCTGCACCCTCACTACACCCTCTGTAACACTGCCTTCTAAATCCATCTCACCTCATTGCTACAGCAAAGCTGATAATCTCATTCACATCATTCTTTCTGACTCTCTCCCTCTCTCCTGTGCCCTCTGGAATGCCAGCTCTGTCTGTAATAAACTGGTCCCCACCCATGACCTTTTCAGCTTCAATTCCCTGCATTTCTTAGCCATCAATGAAACCTGGATTACAATTTCTGACACAGTTTCTCCTGCTGGTCTCTCTGCTGGTGGTCTCATGTTCTCACCCCTCCCCTTCCCCCAACCTGGGGGTGGTGTTGGGCTCCTACTACCCTCTAGTTACTCACACCAACTCATGCCCCCAGAACCATCCTTTACATTCTCTGCATTTGAGGTCCATGCCATATGCCTGTTTTAACCTGTTCATCTTCGAGTAGCTGCCATTTACCACCCCCCTGGCATGCCCTCCAAATTCCTTGACAACTTTGCCTCCTGGCTTCCTCACTTCCCCTCTTCTGACATTCCCTCCATTATCCTAGGTGATTTCAACATCCCTATTTGTAATCCCACAAAATCACCTGCCTCTAAACTCCTTAACCTCACCTCTTCACTTGGTCTCTCCCAGAGGTCTTCCTCCCTCTCCCATGTGAATGGGAGCTCACTGGATCTGGTCTTCACTCACCGCTGTGATCTTTCTGATTTCTCCAACTCCCTGTTTCCACTCTCTGACCATCACCTGCTCACTTTTAACCTATCTCTCTCTGCTTCTCCATCTCTAACTCCTAAGACTACCATCACTAAGCGTAACATTGAGGCTATTGATACCACTTCCCTAGCCTCCCTGTTTGACTCACTCCTCTCTCCTATTCTCTCTATCTCCTGCCCTGAGCAAGCTACTTCCCTATACAATTCATCCCTTACCTCTGCTCTTGACTCTGTCGCTCCACCGACCACTATTCACCCTCGCAGATCGACACCTCAACCTTTTTCCTACTTACACTTATACTCCATACTCCCTTTGATGGCACCTAACCCCTGGTTTTCCATTCCTGTCCTATATTGTTTTGGACTGTAAGTGCTGTTTTCTTGTTTGCTCGTTTGATTATGTACTGTGTAATGGGCGCTGTGGATCCCTTGTGGCGCCATATAAATAAAGGATAATAATAATAATAATAATAATATGTGATGTCATCTGGGACAGGTCTTTGGCTGTGTATTGTCATCTGGGAAAGTTCTTGTCCTATATGATGTCACCTGGGACAGGTCTTGGCCTCTGGGATGTCATCTGGGACAGGTCTTGGCCTATGTGATGCCACATAGAACAAATCTTGGCCTATGGGATGTCACATGGGACAGGTCTTGGCCTATGTGGTGCAAATGGAACAGGTTTTGACCTACGTTATGTTATCAGAATCAGAATCAACTTTATTGGCCATGTATACTCACGTATACTAGGAATTGTTTGTGGTTTACAATGCTTTGCCAAATAACATAAAAGGAAAAGGCATAACAAAACACACATACACACATAACATACTATAGCAGGGGTGGCCAACCAGTCAGAGGCAAAGAGACAGAAAAGATATGTAGTCAAGAGCAAGAGCCACTATCATGCATGCGCCGAAGGCGTGCGCGCAAATATGAGGGTGTGGCCTAGTTGTCACAAAGTCACACCCCATTTTTGTGTGCACACCTTTCGGTATGTCGTTTGTAGAAGTATAACCTCATATCATAACCCCGTTTTTCGTCATGTTGTACAGTGCCAGATACATATAATGCCCCAGTACAGTGCCACATACATATAAAAACGCAAAAAAATGGGTGCCTCCACAGTGCCAGATACATATATGCCCCCAGTGCCAGATACACATGTCCCCAGTGCCAGATACATATGTCCCCACAGTGCCAGCTATGCCCCACAGTGCCAGTTACACATGTCCCCACAGTGCCAGATATGCCCCAGTGCCTGCTATGCTCCCAGTGCCTGCTATGCCCCCAGTGCAGATACACATGTCCCCACAGTGCCTGCTATGCCCCCAGTGCCAGATATGCCCCCAGTGTCAGATACACATGTCCCCACAGTGCCTGGTATGCCCCAGTGCCAGATATGCCCCCAGTGCAGATACACATGTCCCCACAGTGCCTGCTATGCCCCCAGTGCCAGATATGCTCCCAGTGCCTGCTCCCAGTGCCAGATATGCCCCCAGTGCAGATACACATGTCCCCACAGTGCCTGCTATGCTCCCAGTGCCTGCTATGCCCCAGTGCCAGATATGCCCGAGTGCCAGATATGCCCCCCAGTGCAGATACCCATGTCCCCACAGTGCCTGCTATGCCCCCAGTGCAGATACCCATGTCCCCACAGTGCCTGCTATGCCCCCAGTGCCAGATACACATGTCCCCACAGTGCCTGCTAAGCCCCCAGTGCCAGATATGCCCCCAGTGCCTGCTATGCCCCCAGTGCTAGATATGCCCCCAGTGCCAGATATGCACCCACAGTGCCTGCTATGCCCCCAGTGCAGATAGCCATGTCCCCACAGTGCCTGCTATGCCCCCAGTGCCAGATATGCTCCCAGTGCCAGATATGCTCCCAGTGCCTGCTATGCTCCCAGTGCCAGATATGCTACCAGTGCCAGATATGCTCCCAGTGCAGATACACATGTCCCCACAGTGCCTGCTATACTCCCAGTGCCTGCTATGCCCTAGTGCCAGATATGCCCCAGTGCCAGATATGCCCCCAGTGCAGATACCAATGTACCCACAGTGCCAGATATGCCCCCAGTGCCTGCTATGCCCCCAATGCAGATACCCATGTCCTCACAGTGCCTGCTATGCCCCCAGTGCCAGATACACATGTCCCCACAGTGCCTGCTATGCCCCCAGCGCCAGATATGCCCCCAGTGCCTGCTATACTCCCAGTGCCAGATATGCCCCCAGTGCCAGATACCTGCTATGCCCCAGTGCCTGCTATGCCCCCAGTGCAGATACCCATGTCCCCACAGTGCCGGCTATGCCCCCAGTGCCAGATACACATGTCCCCACAGTGCCTGCTATGCCCCCAGTGCCAGATATGCCCCCAGTGCCGGATATGCTCCCAGTGCCTGCTATGCTCCCAGTGCCAGATATGCACCCACAGTGCCTGCTATGCCCCCAGTGCAGATACCCATGTCCCCACAGTGCCTGCTATGCCCCCAGTGCCAGATATGCTCCCAGTGCCTGCTATGCTCCCAGTGCCAGATATGCTCCCAATGCCTGCTATGCCCCCAGTGCAGATACCCATGTCCCCACAGTGCCTGCTATGCCCCCAGTGCCAGATACCCATGTCCCCACAGTGCCAGATATGCTCCCAGTGCCAGATATGCTTCCAGTGCCTGCTATGCTCCCAGTGCCAGATATGCCCCCAGTGCCTGCTATGCCCCCAGTGCCTGCTATGCCCCCAGTTCAGATACAGGCTACTATTAATGAGTTATTGTATTCTTACTGCACTGACTGTTCACATTGATTGCATTAGTGCTCTGTAGTGCGATAGACAAGTGGAGACAGCAAAATCTCTCTAACAAGTAAATTAGTCAGTGCGTGCTTGCTCCTTTCTCTGGCCCTATTGTGGAAGCATACCCTCCCTGCTACTGACTCTAAACCATGCCTTGTACAGGATTGCCCCTTTAAAAAAAAAACGTCATCCCGCATGGCCACCCAACTAGGACTTTATTACATCCCAGCAATGTAGTCCTCCACCACAGGCCAAAACCAAACCACAACACTGCTTTCTCAAAGCCAAAAAACTCCTGTCCTCGTCTCTTTTCAAGCTGCACAGTTCAAGTGCTCATGGGGAAAGCGAGGCTGTTGTCAGCAATGAGAAACTGGTAAGCTAGCTCACACTTTGGGGCGCTTTCTATAGTTTAGACAATAGTAGTTACAGTGTACACCAGGGGTGGCCAACCAGTCAGAGGCAAAGAGTCAGAAAAGATCTTTAGTCAAGAGCAAGAGCCACTATCATGCGCGCGCAAATATGAGGGCGTGGCCTAGTTGTCACAAAGCCACACCCCATTTTTGTGTGCACACCTTTCGGTATGACGTTTGTAGAAGTATGACTTCATATCATAACCCCGTTTTTCGTCATGTTGTACAGTGCCAGATACATATAATGCCCCAGTACAGTGCCACGTACATATAAAAACACCAGAAAATGGGTGCCTCCACAGTGCCAGATACATAATTATATGCCCCCACAGTGCCAGATACATATATGCCCCCAGTGCCAGATACATATGTCCCCACAGAGCCAGCTATGCCCCACAGTGCCAGATACACATGACCCCACAGTGCCAGATACACATGTCCCCACAGTGCCAGATATGCCCCCAGTGTCTGCTATGCCCCCAGTGCCAGATACACATGTCCCCACAGTGCCTGCTATGCCCCCAGTGCCAGATACACATGTCCCCACAGTGCCTGCTATGCTCCCAGTGCCAGATATGCCCCCAGTGCCAGATATGCACCCACAGTGCCTGCTATGCCCCAGTGCCTGCTATGCCCCCAGTGCAGATACCCATGTCCTCACAGTGCCTGCTATGCCCCCAGTGCCAGATATGCTCCCAGTGCCAGATATGCTCCCAGTGCCTGCTATGCTCCCAGTGCCAGATATGCTCCCAATGCCTGCAATGCCCCCAGTGCCTGCTATGCCCCCAGTGCAGATACCCATGTCCCCACAGTGCCTGCTATGCCCCCAGTGCCAGATACCCATGTCCCCACAGTGCCAGATATGCTCCCAGTGCCAGATATGCTTCCAGTGCCTGCTATGCTCCCAGTGCCAGATATGCCCCCAGTGCCTGCTATGCCCCCAGTGCCTGCTATGCCCCCAGTTCAGATACCCATGTCCCCACAGCGCCTGCTATGCCCCCAGTGCCAGATACACATGTCCCCACAGTGCTATATGCCAGATGCCAGATATGTGCCAGATATGCCCCCAGTGCCAGATATGCACCCACAGTGCCTGCTATGCCCCAGTACCTGCTATGCCCCCAGTGCAGAAACCCATGTACTCACAGTGCCTGCTATGCCCCCAGTGCCAGATATGCTCCCAGTGCCAGATATGCTCCCAGTGCTTGCTATGCCCCCAGTGCCTGCTATGCCCCCAGTGCAGATACACATGTCCCCACAGTGCCTGCTATACTCCCAGTGCCTGCTATGCCCCAGTGCCAGATATGCCCCCAGTGCAGATACCAATGTCCCCACAGTGCCAGATATGCCCCCAGTTCAGATACCCATGTCCCCACAGTGCCTGCTATTCCCCCAGTGCCAGATACACATGTCCCCACAGTGCCTGCTATGCCCCCAGTGCCAGATATGCCCCCAGTGCCTGCTATGCTCCCAGTGCCAGATATGCCCCCAGTGCCAGATATGCACCCACAGTGCCTGCTATGCCCCAGTGCCTGCTATGCCCCCAGTGCAGATACCCATGTCCCCACAGTGCCTGCTATGCCCCCAGTGCCAGATACACATATCTCCACAGTGCCTGCTATGCCCCCGGTGCCAGATATGCCCCCAGTGCCAGATATGCGCCCAGTGCTAGATATGCCCCCAGTGCCAGATATGCACCCACAGTGCCTGATATGCCCCAGTGCATGCTATGCCCCCAGTGCAGATACCCATGTCCCCACAGTGCCTGCTATGCCCCCAGTGCAGATACCCATGTCCCCACAGTGCCTGCTATGCACCCAGTGCCAGATATGCTCCCAGTGCCTGCTATGCTCCCAGTGCCAGATATGCACCCACAGTGCCTGCTATGCCCCCAGTGCAGATACCCATGTCCCCACAGTGCCTGCTATGCCCCCAGTGCCTGCTATGCTCCCAGTGCCAGATATGCACCCACAGTGCCTGCTATGCCCCAGTGCCTGCTATGCCCCCAGTGCAGATACCCATGCCCCCACAGTGCCAGTGCCTGCTATGCCCCCAGTGCCTGCTATGCCCCAGTGCCAGATATGCCCCCAGTGCCTGCTATGCCCCAGTTCCAGATATGTGCCCAGTGCTAGATATGTCCCCAGTGCCTGCTATGCCCCCAGTGCCAGATATGCACCCACAGTGCCTGCTATGCCCCTAGTACAGATACACATGTCCCCACAGTGCTCACCAGATACACCCCCCTCTCCGCTCCCCTCCTGCTCCCCTCCGCTCACCGCGCTGCTTCTACTTCTCTCCGGCGGCGGTGTTTCTCTTGAATTAGGCGCCGGCTTGTGAGCCAATCAAAACTCGCGGTCCAGCAGCCACTATACTATAGTATAAAACATTGTTTACATTTACATAGCAGTTCATTGCACCAGACTTGTTAGGCTTAATTTAGTAAGTGGACAGCTAGTGGAAAGAAGCTTTTTTTGGTTCTGGTCAACTTGGCGAGAATGGACCTATAACGCCTGCCTGATGGAAGTGTTTCAAACAGGACGTGCACGCTTCTTGACTCTGGACAGGTAGAAGTCCTGAACAGAGGGGAGAACGGCTCCAACAAACTTTTCTGTGGTCCTCACCACCCTATGTAGCCTCCACCAGATACCCATGTCCCCACAGTGCCTGCTATGCCCCCAGTGCCAGATTTGCCCCCAGTGCCTGCTATGCTCCCAGTGCCAGATATGCACCCACAGTGCCTGCTATGCCCCAGTGCCTGCTATGCCCCCAGTGCAGATACGCATGCCCCCACAGTGCCAGTGCCTGCTATGCCCCCAGTGCCTGCTATGCCCCAGTGCCAGATATGCCCCCAGTGCCTGCTATGCCCCAGTTCCAGATATGCGCCCAGTGCTAGATATGTCCCCAGTGCCTGCTATGCCCCCAGTGCCAGATATGCACCCACAGTGCCTGCTATGCCCCTAGTACAGATACACATGTCCCCACAGTGCTCACCAGATACACCCCCCTCTCCGCTCCCCTCCTGCTCCCCTCCGCTCACCGCGCTGCTTCTACTTCTCTCCGGCGGCGGTGTTTCTCTTGAATTAGGCGCCGGCTTGTGAGCCAATCAAAACTCGCGGTCCAGCAGCCAATCAGGAGCCCTAGCTGCCGGTCAGCGAGCTCTGATTGGCTCACGGACCGGCGCCGAATTGAAGCGAGACACCGCTGCTGGAGAGGCGTGCGTGTGTCTGGGGCTGGGGGCAGCGGTGGCCAGGAGCCGGCTGAGCCGCATGCGGCGGATGAAAGAGCCGCGGGTTGGCCACCGCTGTACTATAGTATAAAACATTGTTTACATTTACATAGCAGTTCATTGCACCAGACTTGTTAGGCTTAATTTAGTAAGTGGACAGCTAGTGGAAAGAAGCTTTTTTTGGTTCTGGTCAACTTGGCGAGAATGGACCTATAACGCCTGCCTGATGGAAGTGTTTCAAACAGGACGTGCACGCTTCTTGACTCTGGACAGGTAGAAGTCCTGAACAGAGGGGAGAACGGCTCCAACAAACTTTTCTGTGGTCCTCACCACCCTATGTAGCCTCCACCAGATACCCATGTCCCCACAGTGCCTGCTATGCCCCCAGTGCCAGATATGCTCCCAGTGCCTGCTATGCTCCCAGTGCCAGATATGCTCCCAATGCCTGCTATGCCCCCAGTGCCTGCTATGCTCCCAGTGCCAGATATGCACCCACAGTGCCTGCTATGCCCCCAGTGCAGATACCCATGTCCCCACAGTGCCTGCTATGCCCCCAGTGCCAGATATGCTCCCAGTGCCTGCTATGCTCCCAGTGCCAGATATGCTCCCAATGCCTGCTATGCCCCCAGTGCAGATACCCATGTCCCCACAGTGCCTGCTATGCCCCCAGTGCCAGATACACATATCTCCACAGTGCCTGCTATGCCCCCGGTGCCAGATATGCCCCCAGTGCCAGATATGCGCCCAGTGCTAGATATGCCCCCAGTGCCAGATATGCACCCACAGTGCCTGATATGCCCCAGTGCATGCTATGCCCCCAGTGCAGATACCCATGTCCCCACAGTGCCTGCTATGCCCCCAGTGCAGATACCCATGTCCCCACAGTGCCTGCTATGCACCCAGTGCCAGATATGCTCCCAGTGCCTGCTATGCTCCCAGTGCCAGATATGCACCCACAGTGCCTGCTATGCCCCCAGTGCAGATACCCATGTCCCCACAGTGCCTGCTATGCCCCCAGTGCCTGCTATGCTCCCAGTGCCAGATATGCACCCACAGTGCCTGCTATGCCCCAGTGCCTGCTATGCCCCCAGTGCAGATACCCATGCCCCCACAGTGCCAGTGCCTGCTATGCCCCCAGTGCCTGCTATGCCCCAGTGCCAGATATGCCCCCAGTGCCTGCTATGCCCCAGTTCCAGATATGTGCCCAGTGCTAGATATGTCCCCAGTGCCTGCTATGCCCCCAGTGCCAGATATGCACCCACAGTGCCTGCTATGCCCCTAGTACAGATACACATGTCCCCACAGTGCTCACCAGATACACCCCCCTCTCCGCTCCCCTCCTGCTCCCCTCCGCTCACCGCGCTGCTTCTACTTCTCTCCGGCGGCGGTGTTTCTCTTGAATTAGGCGCCGGCTTGTGAGCCAATCAAAACTCGCGGTCCAGCAGCCACTATACTATAGTATAAAACATTGTTTACATTTACATAGCAGTTCATTGCACCAGACTTGTTAGGCTTAATTTAGTAAGTGGACAGCTAGTGGAAAGAAGCTTTTTTTGGTTCTGGTCAACTTGGCGAGAATGGACCTATAACGCCTGCCTGATGGAAGTGTTTCAAACAGGACGTGCACGCTTCTTGACTCTGGACAGGTAGAAGTCCTGAACAGAGGGGAGAACGGCTCCAACAAACTTTTCTGTGGTCCTCACCACCCTATGTAGCCTCCACCAGATACCCATGTCCCCACAGTGCCTGCTATGCCCCCAGTGCCAGATTTGCCCCCAGTGCCTGCTATGCTCCCAGTGCCAGATATGCACCCACAGTGCCTGCTATGCCCCAGTGCCTGCTATGCCCCCAGTGCAGATACGCATGCCCCCACAGTGCCAGTGCCTGCTATGCCCCCAGTGCCTGCTATGCCCCAGTGCCAGATATGCCCCCAGTGCCTGCTATGCCCCAGTTCCAGATATGCGCCCAGTGCTAGATATGTCCCCAGTGCCTGCTATGCCCCCAGTGCCAGATATGCACCCACAGTGCCTGCTATGCCCCTAGTACAGATACACATGTCCCCACAGTGCTCACCAGATACACCCCCCTCTCCGCTCCCCTCCTGCTCCCCTCCGCTCACCGCGCTGCTTCTACTTCTCTCCGGCGGCGGTGTTTCTCTTGAATTAGGCGCCGGCTTGTGAGCCAATCAAAACTCGCGGTCCAGCAGCCAATCAGGAGCCCTAGCTGCCGGTCAGCGAGCTCTGATTGGCTCACGGACCGGCGCCGAATTGAAGCGAGACACCGCTGCTGGAGAGGCGTGCGTGTGTCTGGGGCTGGGGGCAGCGGTGGCCAGGAGCCGGCTGAGCCGCATGCGGCGGATGAAAGAGCCGCGGGTTGGCCACCGCTGTACTATAGTATAAAACATTGTTTACATTTACATAGCAGTTCATTGCACCAGACTTGTTAGGCTTAATTTAGTAAGTGGACAGCTAGTGGAAAGAAGCTTTTTTTGGTTCTGGTCAACTTGGCGAGAATGGACCTATAACGCCTGCCTGATGGAAGTGTTTCAAACAGGACGTGCACGCTTCTTGACTCTGGACAGGTAGAAGTCCTGAACAGAGGGGAGAACGGCTCCAACAAACTTTTCTGTGGTCCTCACCACCCTATGTAGCCTCCGTCTGTCACACTCATTGGCAGCTCCATACCAGACTGTGATTGAAGAGCATAAAATAGACTCCACAATGGCTGTATAGAAGATAATCAGCAGTTTCTGTGAAATATTGAATTTCCTGAGTTGCCTATATTTGGCCCCCATTTAAGGTCATGGGAAATTGTGGACCCCAGAAATTTGAAGGAGTCAACCCATGACACCACGCTATCGGCTATCACAAGTGGGCGCATGGCAGCAGGTTTCTTTCTAAAATCTACCATCATCTCAACCGTTTTAAGGGGATTTAGGTTGAGGTTGTTCCTGCTGCACCACTATTATAGCCGATCCACCTCGCTTCTGTAAGCAGCCTCATCTCCGTCTTTGATTAATCCAATGATGGTAGTATCGTCTGCAAATTTTATGATTTTTACCGATTGCTCAGCCGAAATACAGTCATTGGTGTATAAAGAGAAAAGCAGGGGAGAGAGAACACATTCTTGGTGGGCCCCTGTGCTGATCGAACGCACACTGGATGAAAACTTCCCTACTTTAACCTTGCTGTTAAAAAAAATCTGCAATCCAGGAGCATGTTGATACAGGAACCCCTATGGAGAGAAGTCTGGACTGCAGGACACTGGGGCCGATTGTATTAAATGCTATACTAAAGTCAACAAATAAAACCCTCGCATAGGTGCCTGGTCGATCCAAGTGCTGTAAGATATAATGCAACCCCAGATTGACTGCATCCTCAACACTCCTGTTTGCACGGTATGCGAACTGCAAAGGATCCAAGTGAGTGTTAGTCGCCTCTTTCAGGTGGTTCAACACCAACCGCTCAAACACTTTTATGGCCACCGATGTTAATGCAATTGGCCTGTAATTGTTCAGATCTTTTACGGTTGAGTTCTTGGGAACCGGAACAATTATTGAGCGTTTAAAGCAGGAGGGAACCTTACACATCTCCAGTGAGGAATTAAAGATCATGGTAAAAATAGGAGCAAGCTGAACAGCACAGTTCTTCAGGGCAGATGGTGACACACCGTCCGGACCTATCGCTTTCTTATGTTTGACCCTTTTAAACATGTATTCCACCTATCTTTACCCAAGTCAGGGGTAAGACTAAAACTGGGGGCTTCCCTCTCAAATCTGCAATAAAAGCTGTTGAGCTCATCTGCCAGTTCCTGACACATGACAGTGGGGTTAGGAGGTTTCTTATAATAGCTCCTTGGCCTGGCAGAACTTCCTCAGCTGAGCACTGAACCACGGCTTGTTGTTGTTAAACGTGCAAGATGTTTTAATTGGAAGTGGAACACACAAGTCCTTGCAAAAACTGATGTAAGATGTCACTACATCTTCCAGTTCATCTAAATCAGAAGCAGAAGTTTCAAAACCCCTCCAATCCGTGCAGTCAAAACAGGCCTGAAGCTTCAGCTTAGCATTGCTTGTCCAGCTTTTAACGGACCTTACCACAGGCTTTGCCCATCTCAACTTCTGGATGCAAGTTGGAAGAAAATGGACTAGGCAGTGGCTATGGCTGTGTGAGGGATAGCCGGTAGGCAGCCTTGATGGCAGTATAGCAGTGATCCTGAATACACCATTCCCTTGTTGGGCATTTAACTTGCTGCTTAAACTTCAGTAGCTCCTGGCTCAAATTTGCACTGTTGAAATCACCCAGCACAATAAGCGGTGAATCCGGATATTTAAGTTCCACGTCTGTAATCCTGTCGGTCAGTTGTTGTAAGGCTTCATTCGCACTTGCTTGAGGTGGAATATACACCCCCACCAGGACTATTGAAGCAAATTCCCGGGGGGAGTAAAACAGTTTGCAATTGATAATGAGCGTCTCCAATTGCGGGCTACATGATTTACTTAGTACCGTGACATTAGTGCACCACCCTTTGTTTATGTAGATGCAAATACCTCCGCCTTTCGTTTTTCCGGAGAGATCCTTATCATGATCAGCCCTGTAAAGGCTAAAACCCAGCAGGGACACTGAGGAGTCGGCAATTAGGTCATCCAGCCACGACTCAGTGAAGCAAAGGATAGAGAATCTAGAAATGCCCGACCTTGAGTCACTTATAAGCATGGATAATTCATCCATCTTGTTCGCAAAAGATCGAGCATTGGAGAGTAAAATTGCTGGGATCGCCGACCGATGGCCTCTTCGTCTCCACTTTACCAGGACGGCAGCCCCTCCTGCACTTTTTATAGGCACCCATCCCCCCTTCTAGTTGGTGGGAGGCAGGAGGAGCCAGCGTGGAGAATGAACCAGAAGGGCCGACGACAAGGCCATCACTTGTCTGGAGCCCACCACCGCATCCAACTGGGGGTGGTATCTCTATACCTTCTCCCTTACTGTCCATCCCAAGGGAGCTGTCCCTGGGACCTTCCATGGCTGGGGCATCTCCACCGCTGATCGTTCCTCCACCTCCGGGGGTCGCAGCCGGTACACCACCAGGCCGGAGATCACCGTTTCCTCCACCGGGAGCAGCATCGGCATCGCTCGCACAGGCGTCGCTCACGGGGCCGCCACATGATCTCTGGGGGGCCAGCCATGCACTGTCACCTGGGACAGGTCTAGACCTATGTAATGCAAAAGGAACAGGTCTTAGCCGATATGATGTCATCTATGACAAGTCTTGGCCTATATGGTGCAAATGGAACAGGTCTTGGTCTATGTGATGTCACCTGGGACAGGTCGTGACCTATGTGATGTCACCTGTTACTACACAAGGCTTGGCTCCCTATATTGCCTAGAACATCAAACATCTTAGGCCACATCACAATCACCGCAGCACTGGCTCAGGTACTCCCAAACCTTAACCCCATAGCATGTAACCAGAATACCTCTGCTGCATATATCGGGGATTCACACACAATACAGTCTGGCCGGGTGTACAGCATTACATATGAAAGAAAAAGGTACATGGTCTATTTAAACTTCACTATTTTGTTATTGGCAATGAAAAAATGGAAAATTAAATTTTTGACATTTGGGATTTAGGATAAAAAACAAACATAGTTTGATAAAAAATAATAATAATACAGGGATATATTTGGGGGCAAACTATCTCACACTATATTACTGTATAGCCAGCCCTACTATTATACTCAGCCGGATGGCCATGTAACTTCAGTGTTGGGAAATGTCATGTTTGGTATATCTGTGACAATATCATGTGTGCCTGGAGTGTGGACTTGTACACTGGTGAGATGCATCACAAGAGGAGAATGCTGAACTCTTGCAAATCACTGCATTTCTGGTGACAGGAACAGATTAGATGAGACATAGATGGACACCCCGTGTAATTCGGGCCCATCTACAGAAAAAAAAAATCTGGAAGAGTGTCTGTACTGAAAGGAAAACCTGCAGTGGTCATTTCAGCTGTCATATATTCAGTCTTGTAACTATTGTTTAAATGTGTGGCGAATTTGTTGATCATATTTGAAAGCTGACGCACAGGAAAACATACTGTATAACGTATCCACCAATCAGAGCTGGATTTTTTTTTTATTGTAGAGTTTAGCAACAGAAAAGAAAAGTTACAAAGGTTATAGCATATTTGTATTATGCACCTGTTTGCATACCTCATAACTTTTTATCCTTCTGGGTCGGGACACTCGCACGGCCTGAAAAGGGGGTGTGGCCTCAGGTGGGAGGGCATGACCACGGTCGAGTGGGCATGGCCGCATGCCGAGGACCCGTTTTCCGTCGCTTTGGGTGCGCTCCCCGAGCAGCTGAGCAGCCCCCGGCTCACTCCTCACACTGAATAGATGCTGTGTCCGTACGCACAGCATCTATTCAGAGATCACTTGCTGCTTTGCAGAGCAGAACAGCGGGTGATCAAAGAATCCCCCAACTGCCTCCCGCCCGCGGGACAATGCTGCCTACGGGCAGGGCCGGATTAAGGGGGGCCATCTTACCAGCAACCACCCACCGCAAAAGCAGGATTCGGAAAGGGGGGTTTCCTTTGATGCACGCACATGTGTTTGTGTGTGCATATATATATATATATATATATATACACACACACACACACACACACACACACACACACACACACACTCACGTTACATAGAACTCATACACCCACATACACACAAATACATACACATGAAACACATACACACACATAGAAAATATACACACATACATATACACTAATAGAACTGTTCTATTAGTGTATATGTAATTTTCTATGTGTGTGTATGTGTTCCATCTGTGTATATTGTATGTATGTGTATATGTTCTATTAGAACACGGTGTAAAGAGAACTAGAAAGGCGGTTGTTGAGTTGGGTGCACAATATCTATTTGTTGGATTGATTATCAAAATAAAACGTAGCTTTTATTGCTTATATTAATATTAAGAGGGTCCTTGTAGTAGGACACATACAGCAAAATATAGAGGTTAAAAACATAACATTTACAAACATATAAGTGATGTAGAAAGAAAAGTAGCGTAAGACAGATTCTTAAAAAGTGGGGTCACCACAATAACTCCTGCAACTAGTATAATTATTTATTTCTGTGTGAAAAAGGAACCACTCAAGATACAAACTGGATGGTGTTTACACGTCCTAGATATACTAATGTCGTGTGGGGAAATTAAATATAGCCACAGTTAAGTAGATATTATATTGGGACTGTAAAACTAGAGATGAGCGGGTTCGGTTCCTCTGAATCCGAACCCGCCCGAACTTCATGTTTTTTCTCACGGGTCCGAGCGACTCGGATCTTCCCGCCTTGCTCGGTTAACCCGAGCGCGCCCGAACGTCATCATGACGCTGTCGGATTCTCGCGAGGCTCGGATTCTATCGCGAGACTCGGATTCTATATAAGGAGCCGCGCGTCGCCGCCATTTTCACACGTGCATTGAGATTGATAGGGAGAGGACGTGGCTGGCGTCCTCTCCATTTAGATTAGAAGAGAGAGAGTGAGATTGATTTGAGACAGAGACACTTGATTTACTGGAGCTTAGGAGTACTGTAGAGAGTGCAGAGTTTACTAGTGACTGACCACAGTGACCACCAGACAGTGCAGTTTTATTTAATATAATCCGTTCTCTGCCTGAAAAAAACGATACACAGTGACTCAGTCACATACCATATCTGTGTGCACTGCTCAGCCCAGTGTGCTGCATCATCTATGTATATATCTGACTGTGCTCACACAGCTTATAATTGTGGGGGAGACTGGGGAGCAGTGCCAGTTATAGGTTATAGCAGGAGCCAGGAGTACATATTATTAAAATTAAACAGTGCACACTTTTGCTGCAGGAGTACCACTGCCAGTGTGACTGACCAGTGACCTGACCACACTGACCACCAGTATAGTTAGTAGTATACTATATTGTGATTGCCTGAAAAAGTTAAACACTCGTCGTGTGACTTGTGTGGTGTTTTTTTTTTTATTCTATAAAAAACTCATTCTGCTGACAGACAGTGTCCAGCAGGTCCGTCATTATATAATATATACCTGTCCGGCTGCAGTAGTGATATATATATATTTTTTATATCATTATTTATCATCCAGTCGCAGCAGACACAGTACGGTAGTTCACGGCTGTAGCTACCTCTGTGTCGGCACTCGGCAGTCCATCCATAATTGTATACCACCTACCCGTGGTTTTTTTTTCTTTCTTCTTTATACATACTACATCTCATTATCATCCAGTCTATATTAGCAGCAGACACAGTACAGTACGGTAGTCCACGGCTGTAGCTACCTCTGTGTCAGCACTCGGCAGTCCGTCCATAATTGTATACCACCTACCCGTGGTTTTTTTTTCTTTCTTCTTTATACATACATACTACATCTCATTATCAACCAGTCTATATTAGCAGCAGACACAGTACAGTACGGTAGTCCACGGCTGTAGCTACCTCTGTGTCGGCACTCGGCAGTCCGTCCATAATTGTATACCACCTACCCGTGTTTTTTTTTTTCTTTCTTCTTTATACATACATACTACATCTCATTATCAACCAGTCTATATTAGCAGCAGACACAGTACAGTACGGTAGTCCACGGCTGTAGCTACCTCTGTGTCGGCACTCGGCAGTCCATCCATAATTGTATACCACCTACCCGTGGTTTTTTTTTCTTTCTTCTTTATACATACTACATCTCATTATCATCCAGTCTATATTAGCAGCAGACACAGTACAGTACGGTAGTCCACGGCTGTAGCTACCTCTGTGTCGGCACTCGGCAGTCCGTCCATAATTGTATACCACCTACCCGTGGTTTTTTTTTCTTTCTTCTTTATACATACATACTACATCTCTTTATCAACCAGTCTATATTAGCAGCAGACACAGTACAGTACGGTAGTCCACGGCTGTAGCTACCTCTGTGTCGGCACTCGGCAGTCCATCCATAATTGTATACCACCTATCCGTGGTTTTTTTTTCTTTCTTCTTTATACATACATACTACATCTCTTTATCAACCAGTCTATATTAGCAGCAGACACAGTACAGTAGTCCACGGCTGTAGCTACCTCTGTGTCGGCACTCGGCAGTCCATCCATAATTGTATACCACCTACCCGTGGTTTTTTTTCTTTCTTCTTTATACATACATACTACATCTCTTTATCAACCAGTCTATATTAGCAGCAGACACAGTACGGTAGTCCACGGCTGTAGCTACCTCTGTGTCGGCACTCGGCAGTCCATCCATAATTGTATACCACCTACCCGTGGTTTTTTTTTCTTTCTTCTTTATACATACTACATCTCATTATCATCCAGTCTATATTAGCAGCAGACACAGTACAGTACGGTAGTCCACGGCTGTAGCTACCTCTGTGTCGGCACTCGGCAGTCCGTCCATAATTGTATACCACCTACCCGTGGTTTTTTTTTCTTTCTTCTTTATACATACATACTACATCTCATTATCAACCAGTCTATATTAGCAGCAGACACAGTACAGTACGGTAGTCCACGGCTGTAGCTACCTCTGTGTTGGCACTCGGCAGTCCATCCATAATTGTATACCACCTACCCGTGGTTTTTTTTTCTTTCTTCTTTATACATACTACATCTCATTATCATCCAGTCTATATTAGCAGCAGACACAGTACAGTACGGTAGTCCACGGCTGTAGCTACCTCTGTGTCGGCACTCGGCAGTCCGTCCATAATTGTATACCACCTACCCGTGGTTTTTTTTTCTTTCTTCTTTATACATACATACTACATCTCTTTATCAACCAGTCTATATTAGCAGCAGACACAGTACAGTAGTCCACGGCTGTAGCTACCTCTGTGTCGGCACTCGGCAGTCCGTCCATAATTGTATACCACCTACCCGTGGTTTTTTTTCTTTCTTCTTTATACATACATACTACATCTCTTTATCAACCAGTCTATATTAGCAGCAGACACAGTACAGTACGGTAGTCCACGGCTGTAGCTACCTCTGTGTCGGCACTCGGCAGTCCGTCCATAATTGTATACCACCTACCCGTGGTTTTTTTTTCTTTCTTCTTTATACATACATACTACATCTCTTTATCAACCAGTCTATATTAGCAGCAGACACAGTACAGTACGGTAGTCCACGGCTGTAGCTACCTCTGTGTCGGCACTCGGCAGTCCGTCCATAATTGTATACCACCTACCCGTGGTTTTTTTTTTCTTTCTTCTTTATACATACATACTACATCTCTTTATCAACCAGTCTATATTAGCAGCAGACACAGTACGGTAGTCCACGGCTGTAGCTACCTCTGTGTCGGCACTCGGCAGTCCGTCCATAATTGTATACTAGTATCCATCCATCTCCATTGTTTACCTGAGGTGCCTTTTAGTTGTGCCTATTAAAATATGGAGAACAAAAATGTTGAGGTTCCAAAATTAGGGAAAGATCAAGATCCACTTCCACCTCGTGCTGAAGCTGCTGCCACTAGTCATGGCCGAGACGATGAAATGCCAGCAACGTCGTCTGCCAAGGCCGATGCCCAATGTCATAGTACAGAGCATGTCAAATCCAAAACACCAAATATCAGTAAAAAAAGGACTCCAAAACCTAAAATAAAATTGTCGGAGGAGAAGCGTAAACTTGCCAATATGCCATTTACCACACGGAGTGGCAAGGAACGGCTGAAGCCCTGGCCTATGTTCATGGCTAGTGGTTCAGCTTCACATGAGGATGGAGGCACTCAGCCTCTCGCTAGAAAAATGAAAAGACTCAAGCTGGCAAAAGCAGTAGCACCGCAAAGAACTGTGCGTTCTTCGAAATCCCAAATCCACAAGGAGAGTCCAATTGTGTCGGTTGCGATGCCTGACCTTCCCAACACTGGACGTGAAGAGCATGCGCCTTCCACCATTTGCACGCCCCCTGCAAGTGCTGGAAGGAGCACCCGCAGTCCAGTTCCTGATAGTCAGATTGAAGATGTCAGTGTTGAAGTACACCAGGATGAGGAGGATATGGGTGTTGCTGGCGCTGGGGAGGAAATTGACCAGGAGGATTCTGATGGTGAGGTGGTTTGTTTAAGTCAGGCACCCGGGGAGACACCTGTTGTCCGTGGGAGGAATATGGCCGTTGACATGCCTGGTGAAAATACCAAAAAAATCAGCTCTTCGGTGTGGAACTATTTCAACAGAAATGCGGACAACAGGTGTCAAGCCGTGTGTTCCCTTTGTCAAGCTGTAATAAGTAGGGGTAAGGACGTTAACCACCTCGGAACATCCTCCCTTATAAGTCACCTGCAGCGCATTCATAATAAGTCAGTGACAAGTTCAAAAACTTTGGGTGACAGCGGAAGCAGTCCACTGACCAGTAAATCCCTTCCTCTTGTAACCAAGCTCACGCAAACCACCCCACCAACTCCCTCAGTGTCAATTTCCTCCTTCCCCAGGAATGCCAATAGTCCTGCAGGCCATGTCACTGGCAATTCTGACGATTCCTCTCCTGCCTGGGATTCCTCCGATGCATCCTTGCGTGTAACGCCTACTGCTGCTGGCGCTGCTGTTGTTGCTGCTGGGAGTCGATGGTCATCCCAGAGGGGAAGTCGTAAGACCACTTTTACTACTTCCACCAAGCAATTGACTGTCCAACAGTCCTTTGCGAGGAAGATGAAATATCACAGCAGTCATCCTACTGCAAAGCGGATAACTGAGGCCTTGGCATCCTGGGTGGTGAGAAACGTGGTTCCGGTATCCATCATTACTGCAGAGCCAACTAGAGACTTGTTGGAGGTACTGTGTCCCCGGTACCAAATACCATCTAGGTTCCATTTCTCTAGGCAGGCGATACCGAAAATGTACACAGACCTCAGAAAAAGAGTCACCAGTGTCCTAAAAACTGCAGCTGTACCCAATGTCCACTTAACCACGGACATGTGGACAAGTGGAGCAGGGCAGGGTCAGGACTATATGACTGTGACAGCCCACTGGGTAGATGTATGGACTCCCGCCGCAAGAACAGCAGCGGCGGCACCAGTAGCAGCATCTCGCAAACGCCAACTCTTTCCTAGGCAGGCTACGCTTTGTATCACCGGTTTCCAGAATACGCACACAGCTGAAAACCTCTTACGGCAACTGAGGAAGATCATCGCGGAATGGCTTACCCCAATTGGACTCTCCTGTGGATTTGTGGCATCGGACAACGCCAGCAATATTGTGTGTGCATTAAATATGGGCAAATTCCAGCACGTCCCATGTTTTGCACATACCTTGAATTTGGTGGTGCAGAATTATTTAAAAAACGACAGGGGCGTGCAAGAGATGCTGTCGGTGGCCAGAAGAATTGCGGGACACTTTCGGCGTACAGGCACCACGTACAGAAGACTGGAGCACCACCAAAAACTACTGAACCTGCCCTGCCATCATCTGAAGCAAGAAGTGGTAACGAGGTGGAATTCAACCCTCTATATGCTTCAGAGGTTGGAGGAGCAGCAAAAGGCCATTCAAGCCTATACAATTGAGCACGATATAGGAGGTGGAATGCACCTGTCTCAAGCGCAGTGGAGAATGATTTCAACGTTGTGCAAGGTTCTGATGCCCTTTGAACTTGCCACACGTGAAGTCAGTTCAGACACTGCCAGCCTGAGTCAGGTCATTCCCCTCATCAGGCTTTTGCAGAAGAAGCTGGAGACATTGAAGGAGGAGCTAACACGGAGCGATTCCGCTAGGCATGTGGGACTTGTGGATGGAGCCCTTAATTCGCTTAACAAGGATTCACGGGTGGTCAATCTGTTGAAATCAGAGCACTACATTTTGGCCACCATGCTCGATCCTAGATTTAAAGCCTACCTTGGATCTCTCTTTCCGGCAGACACAAGTCTGCTGGGGTTGAAAGACCTGCTGGTGAGAAAATTGTCAAGTCAAGCGGAACGCGACCTGTCAACATCTCCTCCTTCACATTCTCCCGCAACTGGGGGTGCGAGGAAAAGGCTCAGAATTCCGAGCCCACCCGCTGGCGGTGATGCAGGGCAGTCTGGAGCGACTGCTGATGCTGACATCTGGTCCGGACTGAAGGACCTGACAACGATTACGGACATGTCGTCTACTGTCACTGCATATGATTCTCTCCCCATTGAAAGAATGGTGGAGGATTATATGAGTGACCGCATCCAAGTAGGCACGTCACACAGTCCGTACTTATACTGGCAGGAAAAATAGGCAATTTGGAGGCCCTTGCACAAACTGGCTTTATTCTACCTAAGTTGCCCTCCCACAAGTGTGTACTCCGAAAGAGTGTTTAGTGCCGCCGCTCACCTTGTCAGCAATCGGCGTACGAGGTTACATCCAGAAAATGTGGAGAAGATGATGTTCATTAAAATGAATTATAATCAATTCCTCCGCGGAGACATTGACCAGCAGCAATTGCCTCCACAAAGTACACAGGGAGCTGAGATGGTGGATTCCAGTGGGGACGAATTGATAATCTGTGAGGAGGGGGATGTACACGGTGATATATCGGAGGATGATGATGAGGTGGACATCTTGCCTCTGTAGAGCCAGTTTGTGCAAGGAGAGATTAATTGCTTCTTTTTTGGGGGGGGTCCAAACCAACCCGTCATATCAGTCACAGTCGTGTGGCAGACCCTGTCACTGAAATGATGGGTTGGTTAAAGTGTGCATGTCCTGTTTTGTTTATACAACATAAGGGTGGGTGGGAGGGCCCAAGGACTATTCCATCTTGCACCTCTTTTTTCTTTTATTTTTCTTTGCGTCATGTGCTGTTTGGGGAGGGTTTTTTGGAAGGGCCATCCTACGTGACACTGCAGTGCCACTCCTAGATGGGCCCGGTGTTTGTGTCGGCCACTAGGGTCGCTTATCTTACTCACACAGTCAGCTACCTCATTGCGCCTCTTTTTTTCTTTGCGTCATGTGCTGTTTGGGGAGGGTTTTTTGGAAGGGCCATCCTACGTGACACTGCAGTGCCACTCCTAGATGGGCCCGGTGTTTGTGTCGGCCACTAGGGTCGCTTATCTTACTCACACAGTCAGCTACCTCATTGCGCCTCTTTTTTTCTTTGCGTCATGTGCTGTTTGGGGAGGGTTTTTTGGAAGGGACATCCTGCGTGACACTGCAGTGCCACTCCTAGATGGGCCCGGTGTTTGTGTCGGCCACTAGGGTCGCTAATCTTACTCACACAGCTACCTCATTGCGCCTCTTTTTTTCTTTGCGTCATGTGCTGTTTGGGGAGGGTTTTTTGGAAGGGACATCCTGCGTGACACTGCAGTGCCACTCCTAGATGGGCCCGGTGTTTGTGTCGGCCACTAGGGTCGCTTATCTTACTCACACAGTCAGCTACCTCATTGCGCCTCTTTTTTTCTTTGCGTCATGTGCTGTTTGGGGAGGGTTTTTTGGAAGGGACATCCTGCGTGACACTGCAGTGCCACTCCTAGATGGGCCCGGTGTTTGTGTCGGCCACTAGGGTCGCTTATCTTACTCACACAGTCAGCTACCTCATTGCGCCTCTTTTTTTCTTTGCGTCATGTGCTGTTTGGGGAGGGTTTTTTGGAAGGGACATCCTGCGTGACACTGCAGTGCCACTCCTAGATGGGCCCGGTGTTTGTGTCGGCCACTAGGGTCGCTTATCTTACTCACACAGTCAGCTACCTCATTGCGCCTCTTTTTTTCTTTGCGTCATGTGCTGTTTGGGGAGGGTTTTTTGGAAGGGCCATCCTGCGTGACACTGCAGTGCCACTCCTAGATGGGCCCAGTGTTTGTGTCGGCCACTAGGGTCGCTTATCTTACTCACACAGTCAGCTACCTCATTGCGCCTCTTTTTTTCTTTGCGTCATGTGCTGTTTGGGGAGGGTTTTTTGGAAGGGACATCCTGCGTGACACTGCAGTGCCACTCCTAGATGGGCCCGGTGTTTGTGTCGGCCACTAAGGTCGCTAATCTTACTCACACAGCTACCTCATTGCGCCTCTTTTTTTCTTTGCGTCATGTGCTGTTTGGGGAGGGTTTTTTGGAAGGGACATCCTGCGTGACACTGCAGTGCCACTCCTAGATGGGCCCGGTGTTTGTGTCGGCCACTAGGGTCGCTTATCTTACTCACACAGTCAGCTACCTCATTGCGCCTCTTTTTTTCTTTGCGTCATGTGCTGTTTGGGGAGGGTTTTTTGGAAGGGACATCCTGCGTGACACTGCAGTGCCACTCCTAGATGGGCCCGGTGTTTGTGTCGGCCACTAGGGTCGCTAATCTTACTCACACAGCTACCTCATTGCGCCTCTTTTTTTCTTTGCGTCATGTGCTGTTTGGGGAGGGTTTTTTGGAAGGGACATCCTGCGTGACACTGCAGTGCCACTCCTAGATGGGCCCGGTGTTTGTGTCGGCCACTAGGGTCGCTTATCTTACTCACACAGCGACCTCGGTGCAAATTTTAGGACTAAAAATAATATTGTGAGGTGTGAGGTATTCAGAATAGACTGAAAATGAGTGGAAATTATGGTTATTGAGGTTAATAATACTTTGGGATCAAAATGACCCCCAAATTCTATGATTTAAGCTGTTTTTTAGGGTTTTTTGAAAAAAACACCCGAATCCAAAACACACCCGAATCCGACAAAAAAAATTCGGTGAGGTTTTGCCAAAACGCGGTCGAACCCAAAACACGGCCGCGGAACCGAACCCAAAACCAAAACACAAAACCCGAAAAATTTCTGGCGCTCATCACTATGTAAAACTTCCTATAAGGTATGCACATATCTCTGAGTATCTGTCACCTTGAGCCAACATTAATGTTGGTGCTGCCTCTAGAACGTAGATGCGGTAAGATATGTGGAATAACACAATTAGGACCTCTTTCCCACCTAGTAAAAATATGCAGGTGAGTTACTCTTAAATAGAGTATATCTAGGACGTGTAAACACCATCCAGTTTGTATCTTGAGTGGTTCCTTTTTCACACAGAAATAAATAATTATACTAGCTGCAGGAGTTATTGTGGTGACCCCACTTTTTAAGAATCTGTCTTACACTACTTTTCTTTCTACATCACTTATATGTTTGTAAATGTTATGTTTTTAACCTCTATATTTTGCTGTATGTGTCCTACTACAAGGACCCTCTTAATATTAATATAAGCAATAAAAGCTACGTTTTATTTTGATAATCAATCCAACAAATAGATATTGTGCACCCAACTCAACAACCGCCTTTCTAGTTCTCTTTACATGTTGTTATATCTTGGTTGTAATAGGGTCGCACCCCCAGAGAGGCTCAAAGTCTAATTTAGACACACGCATATTGGGGTTTTACTGATCCATTCACAAATAAAATCTTTAATAAAGATCATTAAGTGTGCAGATGTATTTCTCTCTCTTTTTTCTCAACTATTAGAACACGGGCAAGTAGGCTTTTTGCCTTGGGCGCCGCAGCCCCGAGGGCGCCGCCGCTGTGGCAAGAGCCGCTACACCGGATCCCGGCGAACCCCGCAACCCCCCGCTCCCGGGCTGCAGTGGGCGCCGTGGTCTGTGTGGGCGCCCGCTACACAGTGGCGGAACTAGCGAGCGGTGGGCCCAGGTGCGACAAAATGCGTTGCCCCCCCCCCCCCCCACACACACACACACATCCCATCCAAGTCCACCCCCTCACCCCTGGAGAGGATCTGGTGAGGGGGACCTGCTCAGGGCCTGAGAAATGGATACCTAGCAACAGTGCCGTAACTAGACATTTTAGCACTGTGTGCAAGAAACGGCATCGGAGCCCCACCCCTGCATGCAAAACAGGGGCAGTGCGCGCCGTAGGCGCGCACAAAAATACATAGTGGCGTGGCTTCGTGGGGAAGGGGTGTGGCCAAAAAATAATACCAATTCATAAAACGGTGCACAGTAGTCTCCATTCTTAAAATTACGCCACACAGTAGCACCACTACACCAGGTAGAGACCCTTTTACACCTTACAGCGGACAGATTCCTCTTTTTACACATTACGGCAGACAGCGTCCCCTTTTTACACATTACGGCAGACAGCGTCCCCCTTTTTACACATTACGGCAGACAGCGTCCCCCTTTTTACACATTACGGCAGACAGCGTGCACTTTTTACACATAACGGCAGACAGCGTGCACTTTTTACACATAACGGCAGACAGCGTCCCCCTTTTACACATAACGGCAGACAGCGTGCCCTTGTTACACATAGCGGCAGACAGCGTGCCCTTTTTACACATAGCGGCAGACAGCGTACACTTTTTACACATAACGGCAGACAGCGTACACTTTTTACACATAACGGCAGACAGCGTCCCCCTTTTTACACATTACGGCAGACAGCGTGCACTTTTTACACATAACGGCAGACAGCGTCCCCTTTTTACACATTACGGCAGACAGCGTGCCCTTGTTACATATTACGGCAGACAGCGTCCCCCTTTTTACACATTACGGCAGGCAGATTCCCCCTTTTCTCTAACGTCCTAGTGGATGCTGGGGACTCCGTCAGGACCATGGGGAACTAGCGGCTCCGCAGGAGACAGGGCACAAAAATAAAGCTCTAGGATCAGGTGGTGTGCACTGGCTCCTCCCCCTATGACCCTCCTCCAAGCCTCAGTTAGGTTTTTGTGCCCGTCCGAGCAGGGTGCAATCTAGGTGGCTCTCCTAAAGAGCTGCTTAGAAAAAGTTTTTAGGTTTTTTATTTTCAGTGAGTCCTGCTGGCAACAGGCTCACTGCATCGAGGGACTTAGGGGAGAGAAGTCAACTCACTTGCGTGCAGGATGGATTGGCTTCTTAGGCTACTGGACACCATTAGCTCCAGAGGGATCGAACACAGGCCCAGCCATGGAGTCCGGTCCCGGAGCCGCGCCGCCGACCCCCCTTGCAGATGCCGAAGATGGAAGAGGTCCAGAAGCAGGCGGCAGAAGACTTTCCAGTCTTCCTGAGGTAGCGCACAGCACTGCAGCTGTGCGCCATTGTTGTCAGCACACTTCACACAGCGGTCACGGAGGGTGCAGGGCGCTGGGGGGGGCGCCCTGGGCAGCAATGTATAATACCTTTTTATGGCTAAAAAATACATCACATATAGCCCTTGAGGCTATATGGATGTATTTAACCCCTGCCAGATCTCACAAACTCCGGAGAAGAGCCCGCCGAAATAGGGGGCGGGGCTTATTCTCCTCAGCACACAGCGCCATTTTCCTGCTCAGCTCCGCTGTGAGGAAGGCTCCCAGGACTCTCCCCTGCACTGCACTACAGAAACAGGGTAAAACAGAGAGGGGGGGCACTTTTTTGGCGATATTACTATATTTAAGCTGCTATAAGGATACAACACTTATATAGGGTTGTTCCCATATATATTATAGCGCTTGGGTGTGTGCTGGCAAACTCTCCCTCTGTCTCCCCAAAGGGCTAGTGGGGTCCTGTCTTCAATAGAGCATTCCCTGTGTGTCTGCTGTGTGTCGGTACGTGTGTGTCGACATGTATGAGGACAATGTTGGTGTGGAGGCAGAGCAATTGCCGGTAATGGTGATGTCACCCCCCAGGGAGTCGACACCGGAATGGATGGCTTTGTTTATGGAATTACGTGATAATGTCAGCACATTACAAAAATCAGTTGACGACATGAGACGGCCGGCAAACCAGTTAGTACCTGCCCAGGCGTCTCAGACACCGTCAGGGGCTGTAAAACGCCCTTTACCTCAGTCGGTCGACACAGACCCAGACACGGACACTGAATCTAGTGTCGACGGTGAAGAAACAAACGTATTTTCCAGTAGGGCCACACGTTATATGATCACGGCAATGAAGGAGGCTTTGCATATCTCTGATACTACAAGTACCACAAAAAGGGGTATTATGTGGGGGGTGAAAAAACTACCTGTAGTTTTTCCTGAATCAGAGGAATTGAATGATGTATGTGATGAAGCGTGGGTTAACCCAGATAGAAAAGTGCTAATTTCAAAAAAGTTATTGGCATTATACCCTTTCCCGCCAGAGGTTAGGGCGCGCTGGGAAACACCCCCTAAGGTGGATAAGGCGCTCACACGCTTATCAAAACAAGTGGCGTTACCGTCTCCTGATACGGCCGCCCTCAAGGATCCAGCTGATAGGAGGCTGGAAACTACCCTAAAAAGTATATACACACATACTGGTGTTATACTGCGACCAGCCATCGCCTCAGCCTGGATGTGCAGTGCTGGGGTGGTCTGGTCGGATTCCCTGACTGAAAATATTGATACCCTGGATAGGGACAGTATTTTACAGACTTTAGAGCAATTAAAGGATGCTTTTCTTTATATGCGAGATGCTCAGAGGGATATTTGCACTCTGGCATCGAGAGTAAGTGCGATGTCCATATCTGCCAGAAGAAGTTTATGGACACGACAGTGGTCAGGTGATGCGGATTCCAAACGGCATATGGAAGTATTGCCGTATAAAGGGGAGGAATTATTTGGCGTCGGTCTATCGGATTTGGTGGCCACGGCAACTGCCGGGAAATCCACCTTTTTACCTCAGACCCCCTCCCAACAGAAAAAGACACCGTCTTTTCAGCCGCAGTCCTTTCGGTCCTATAAGAACAAGCGGGCAAAAGGACAGTCATATCTGCCCCGAGGCAGAGGAAAGGGTAAGAGAGGGCAGCAAGCAGCTCCTTCCCAGGAACAGAACCCTTCCGCGGGTTCTGCAAAGCCCTCAGCATGACGCTGGGGCTTTACAAGCGGACTCAGGAACGGTGGGGGGTCGACTCAAGAATTTCAGCGCGCAGTGGGCTTGCTCACAGGTGGACCCCTGGATCCTGCAGGTAGTATCTCAGGGTTACAGGTTGGAATTCGAGAAGTCTCCCCCTCGCTGGTTCCTAAAGTCTGCTTTGCCAACGTCTCCCTCAGACAGGGCGACGGTATTGGAAGCCATTCACAAGCTGTTTTCTCAGCAGGTGATAGTCAAGGTACCCCTCCTACAACAGGGAAAGGGGTATTACTCCACGCTATTGTGGTACCGAAGCCGGACGGCTCGGTAAGACCTATTCTAAATCTGAAATCTTTGAACCTGTACATACAAAAATTCAAGTTCAAGATGGAATCACTCAGAGCAGTGATAGCGAATCTGGAAGAAGGGGACTTTATGGTGTCCCTGGACATAAAAGATGCTTACCTGCATGTCCCAGTTTGCCCTTCACATCAAGGGTACCTCAGGTTCGTGGTGCAAAACTGTCATTATCAGTTTCAGACGCTGCCGTTTGGATTGTCCACGGCACCTCGGGTCTTTACCAAGGTAATGGCCGAAATGATGATTCTTCTGCGAAGAAGAGGCGTATTAATTATCCCTTACTTGGACGATCTCCTGATAAGGGCAAGGTCCAGAGAACAGCTGGAGGACGGAGTAGCACTAACCCAAGTAGTGCTGCAACAGCACGGGTGGATTCTGAATTTTCCAAAATCTCAGTTGACCCCGACAACACGTCTGCTGTTCCTGGGAATGATTCTGGACACGGTTCAGAAAAAGGTGTTTCTTCCGGAGGAGAAAGCCAAGGAGTTATCCGAACTTGTCAGGAACCTCCTAAAACCAGGAAAAGTGTCTGTGCATCAATGCACAAGAGTCCTGGGAAAGATGGTGGCTTCTTACGAAGCAATCCCATTCGGCAGATTCCACGCACGAACTTTTCAGTGGGATCTGCTGGACAAATGGTCCGGATCGCATCTGCAGATGCATCAGCGGATAACCTTATCGCCACGGACAAGGGTGTCTCTTCTGTGGTGGTTGCAGAGTGCTCATCTGTTAGAAGGCCGCAGATTCGGCATACAGGACTGGGTCCTGGTGACCACGGATGCCAGTCTGAGAGGCTGGGGAGCGGTCACACAGGGAAGAAACTTCCAGGGAGTATGGTCAAGCCTGGAGATGTCTCTTCACATAAATATACTGGAGCTAAGAGCGATTTACAATGCTCTAAGCCTGGCAAAACCCCTGCTTCAGGGTCAGCCGGTGTTGATCCAGTCGGACAACATCACGGCAGTCGCCCACGTAAACAGACAGGGCGGCACAAGAAGCAGGAGAGCAATGGCAGAAGCTGCAAGGATTCTTCGTTGGGCGGAAGATCATGTGATAGCACTGTCAGCAGTGTTCATTCCGGGAGTGGACAACTGGGAAGCAGACTTCCTCAGCAGACACGATCTACACCCGGGAGAGTGGGGACTTCATCCAGAAGTCTTCCACATGATTGTGAACCGTTGGGAAATATTGCGCCAGGTCAAGAGACCCTCAGGCAATAGCTGTGGACGCTCTGGTAACACCGTGGGTGTTCCAGTCAGTGTATGTGTTTCCTCCTCTGCCTCTCATACCCAAAGTACTGAGAATTATACGGCAAAGGGGAGTAAGAACGATACTCGTGGCTCCGGATTGGCCAAGAAGAACTTGGTACCCGGAACTTCAGGAGATGCTCACGGAAAATCCGTGGCCTCTACCTCTAAGACGGGACCTGATTCAGCAGGGACCGTGTCTATTCCAAGACTTACCGCGGCTGCGTTTGACGGCGTGGCGGTTGAACGCCGAATTCTAAGGGAAAAAGGCATTCCAGAAGAGGTCATTCCTACACTGGTTAAAGCCAGGAAGGAGGTGACTGCACAACATTATCACCGCATTTGGAGAAAATATGTTGCGTGGTGTGAGGCCAGGAAGGCCCCCACGGAGGAATTTCAATTGGGTCGATTCCTACATTTCCTGCAAACAGGATTGTCTATGGGCCTCAAGTTGGGGTCCATTAAGGTTCAAATTTCGGCCCTGTCGATTTTCTTCCAGAAAGAATTGGCTTCAGTTCCTGAAGTCCAGACTTTTGTAAAAGGAGTACTACATATACAGCCCCCGGTTGTGCCCCCAGTGGCTCCGTGGGACCTTAATGTAGATTTGGATTTTCTCAAATCCCATTGGTTTGAGCCACTCAAATCGGCGGATTTGAAATATCTTACATGGAAAGTAACCATGCTACTGGCCCTGGCTTCAGCCAGGAGAGTGTCAGAATTGGCGGCTTTATCGTATAAAAGCCCATATCTGATTTTCCATTCGGACAGGGCAGAACTGCGGACGCGTCCTCATTTTCTGCCTAAGGTGGTGTCAGCGTTTCACCTGAACCAGCCTATTGTGGTGCCTGAGGCTACTAGCGATTTGGAGGATTCCAAGTTGCTGGACGTTGTCAGGGCATTGAAAATATATATTTCAAGGACGGCTGGAGTCAGAAAATCTGACTCGCTGTTTATACTGTATGCACCCAACAAGCTGGGTGCTCCTGCTTCTAAGCAGACGATTGCTCGTTGGATTTGTAGCACAATTCAACTTGCACATTCTGTGGCAGGCCTGCCACAGCCTAAATCTGTCAAGGCCCATTCCACAAGGAAGGTGGGCTCATCCTGGGCGGCTGCCCGAGGGGTCTCGGCATTACAACTCTGCCGAGCAGCTACGTGGTCGGGGGAGAACACGTTTGTAAAATTCTACGAATTTGATACCCTGGCTAAAGAGGACCTGGAGTTCTCTCATTCGGTGCTGCAGAGTCATCCGCACTCTCCCGCCCGTTTGGGAGCTTTGGTATAATCCCCATGGTCCTGACGGAGTCCCCAGCATCCACTAGGACGTTAGAGAAAATAAGATTTTACTTACCGATAAATCTATTTCTCGTAGTCCGTAGTGGATGCTGGGCGCCCATCCCAAGTGCGGATTGTCTGCAATACTTGTACATAGTTATTGTTACAAAAAAATCGGGTTGTTCTTGTTGTGAGCCGTCTGTTCAGAGGCTCCTACGTTGTCATACTGTTAACTAGGTTCAGATCACAAGTTGTACGGTGTGATTGGTGTGGCTGGTATGAGTCTTACCCGGGATTCAAAATCCTTCCTTATTGTGTACGCTCGTCCGGGCACAGTATCCTAACTGAGGCTTGGAGGAGGGTCATAGGGGCAGGAGCCAGTGCACACCACCTGATCCTAAAGCTTTATTTTTGTGCCCTGTCTCCTGCGGAGCCGCTAGTTCCCCATGGTCCTGACGGAGTCCCCAGCATCCACTACGGACTACGAGAAATAGATTTATCGGTAAGTAAAATCTTATTTTTACACATAGCGGCAGGCAGATTCCCCATTTTTACACATAGCGGCAGGCAGTCCCCCCTTTTTACACATTGCGGCAGGCAGTACCCCGTTTTTACACATTGCGGCAGGCAGATTCCCCATTTTTACACATTGCGGCAGGCAGTCCCCCGTTTTTACACATTGCGGCAAGCAGTCCCCCATTTTTACACATTGTGGCAGCAGATTCCCCATTTTTACACATTGCGGCAGGCAGATTCCCCCTTTTTACACATTGCGGCAGGCAGTCCCCCATTTTTACACATTGCGGCAAGCAGATTCCACATTTTTACACATTGCGGCAGGCAGTCCCCCATTTTTACACATTGCGGCAGGCAGATTCCCCATTTTTACACATTGCGGCAGGCAGATTCCTCCTTTTTACACATAGCGGCAGGCAGTCCCCCATTTTTACACATAGCGGCAGGCAGTCCCAACAAAGAAAGAAAGAGACAGAAAGAAAGAAGAATTATACTTACCCTCTCCGCTGGCTCAGGCTCCTCGGTGCAGCGTCAGACGATTCCCGGGCTGGAGAGAAGGAGGAGGAGGGAGGTGGAGGAGGGAGCCGCAGCATCGCTGTGTTATTGGTGGAGGCGCTGCTGCTGTTGCCCCTCTGCTTCACTATAGGCTGTTCTCGGAAGACAGCCTATAGTGAAGCAGAGGGGCAGCAGCAGCAGCGCCTCCACCAGTAGTAAAGCGCTGCTGCGGCTCCCTCCTTCACCTCCCTCCTCCTCCTTCCCCCGTACCGCTGCTCCTCTCCTCTCTCCGGGCGGCTGTACGCTGCGGGCAGCGGTTGCCCGCAGCGCACAGAGGCATGTAATGAGTCAGTTTGACTCATTACATGCTTTGGGCCCCTGGACAGAGGCGGGCCCCAGTGCAACGCACTGGTTGCACTGGCGGTAGTTCCGCCTCTGCCGCTACAGCCGGCTCCAGTGACAAACACTAGAGGTCTTAATTGACCCCTAGTGTCTGTGCAGCGCTACTATGGGAGAGACGTCGTGGCGTCTCTTCCATAGTAGAGAGGAGCCGGCGGCCGGAGACGGAGGGCAGCACAGCAGGAGCAGTAAGTGTTGTTTGTGTGTGTGTTATTTTATGTGTGTGTGTGTGTGTGCGGCGCTACTGGGGCACAACTACTAGGGGCATTGGCACAGCTACAGGGGGTGCAACTACTGGGGCACTGGCACAGCTACAGGGGGCACAACTACTGGGGGCACTGGCACAGCTACAAGGGGCACAGCTACGGGGGTCACAACTACTGGGGGCACTGGCACAGCTACAGGGGGCACAACTGCTGGGGTCTCAACTACTGGGGGCACAGCTACTGGGGGCACAACTACTGAGGGCACAGCTACAGGGGTCACAACTACTGGGGGCACGGCTACTGGGCTCACAACTATTGGGGGCACTGCTACAGGGGGCACAGCTGATGGGGTCACAACTACTGGGGGCAAATCTACTGGGGGTACAGCTACAGGGGGGCACAAGTACAAGGAGATAACTGTGGCCATGCCCCTTCCCTATGAAGAAGCCACGCTCTGTTTTACCTGGGGGTCGCCACAGGAAACTTTCACCCTGGGCGCCACAAGGTCTAGAACCGGCCCTGCACATACATACAGTATACACAGACAGAACACATACACACACATAGAAAATATACACACATACATATACACTAATAGAACATATCTACATACATACATACATACATACAGTATACACAGATAGAACACATATACACACACAGATAGAACACAAACAGTGCGCACACTTACACTGAATCCTGCCCTGAGGAAAGGGGTGAGGATGCCACAGCCAGGAGATATTGCTGGGAGCCAGGGGCACAGTTCACCATTAAGCCCCCCCCCCTCCCCCAAATGCTGCGATTCGCGGGTCGGCGGGGAGTGGGCAAAGCCAACATGACCTGATTCTATAACAGTTATCTCATATTAGCTCCGCCCCCTCTGCTCCGACCCCTGAATCGCAGTATACAGCCATGAGGGGGTGGGGCTCCGAATGCCGGCCGTAGGACTGGACAGCGGCCATTGAAAAAAAAAAACCATTTGGGCCAGCCTCCTATTCCCCCCGCACAAAGCCAGCCACCGGCAACAGGAGCTGTCGGGGTCAAGGCCCCACACTGCAGCAGGGAGGAGAAGACTCCCGGCTGCTGGGGAGGGAGGATTCCGCGCTGCCAGCAGGTGTGTGATGCCCCGCTCGCGGCTGTGCATGTAGCCCCCTACCCCCTCCTCACGGGTCAGCGACTGATACAGGGCCTTACAGGGCCTCCTATTCTGGCATATATGATACCACGTTCTCCTCTGGTCAGGTAAGTCCACTGGGGCACCCACGCGTTCCGACCCTGCCTGGGTCTTTTTCAAGGTCAGCTCCCTCTGTGAATCTTCAGGAAGGCCGATTGAACACCAGAGAACTCTCCCGCTGCAGCCAGAAAAGCCTGATGTTTACACGCCTGTGGAACTGTATTTTGCCAGTTTTCACCTATTTCTGGTAATTACCCACTGCCTTTTTCTAAGTCGGATCAAATCCACCAAAGAATGCCAAACAGCATAGGCTGTATATTTTAAGTGTTGAACGTCCATTTCAACCCAGGATGTTTTTAATGTTTTATCTTGTGTGCTGTGAATTTGCATGATTAAAATCCTTTAACCTAAGGTACTGCACTATGGTCTATATTTCTCTTTCCTTTTTCGGTTTGGCGAGCTAAGAGAAAGAGACTGTAAGAATACGGTTGACCCTGACCTCCAGACAGCGCTTACTCAGTGGTATCCTATATGTTTTGTCAAGAGGGACACAGGAACTGGACTCTTGAGATTCCTGAGGGTCCAGGGCCCCACAAAATATTGGGGCCCATCACAAGTGTCCCCTTTAGTCCCTCCTGTTGGCAGTCCTGACACACACACACGAGCGCGGTGAGGCCAGTCCAACTATACCAATTTGCATAAATGCTCTTGTTTGTGCTTTCCAAACCTATGCAGATATGACAAAGTTAAATCTATGAACTATCAGTTTTGGAGAACCATACTTTGTGCAATACTGTGTAATAGTGTTTTTTTCTCTCTCTCTCTCTCTCTAGGGATTACAATCAGGAAAGATACAGTATTTCCTAAACTGTTGCTAAAGTATGACAGCTCAATGTTAATCCAGTTAGGTAACACAAGTGTAATGAATTATGACAACGCTGTCATCACGGGTGTGGTATGTTAGACAGAACAGACTTGGGTTGACCACTATTGGTCGATAGTCAGTAGGTCGACATGGTTTCTAGGGCGACAGGTACTCTAGGTCGACATGAAAAAAGGCAGACATGAGTTTTTTTACATTGTTTTGGCGTCGTCTTCTTCGTAGAGTGACAGGGAACCCCAATTAGTGCAGTGTCCCCTCGCAAGGTGCCTCGCACCGCTACCGCTGTGCTCAGCACAAGTTACTGTTCCCAATTGTAGTCCACGTGGATCGTAAAGTATGAAAAAGTTCAAAAATTGAAGGAAAAAAAAGTGAAAAACTCATGTCGACCTTTTGTCATGTCGACCTAGTACATGTCGACTTGGAGTCCCTGTCAACCTAGAAACCATGTCGACCTACTTACTGTCGACCAATAGTGGTCGACCTAGACACTGTCGACCTATGTCTTGCCGACCTAGAGACCGGATCCCATCATCACATATGTTATATATCATACACAATTAAAATGTAAATACGTTTTTATTTTTTAAAGTGAAGACGCTCTTCTTCGAAATGTGCTTAATTATGGGTGGAATGGTTTACCGCATGCATTAAAATGTTTACAGCGCAATAACACACTTTGATTGAACAATCTCTTTGTAAGAAGCTGGTCTCTTCAGATCAGAGCTATATTCATGGATTGGAAATCAAAAGAGGGAAATGTAACTGTTGTCTAAAGCTTATTAAGGATAAATGGGACATCGGAATAATACATTAATCTGGGACTCCCAGCCCTGCATGATAATGCACTCTGTTTTCAACTACAGTAATTATTTGATGCTATTTTAGTTTAAGTTTTATTTAATGACTATTGCCGTGAGGGGAACGAACATTCCTAAGGGGCAGCAAAGAAAATCTGTAGTTCTGGAGGTACCGTAAGTGTGGCTTATACTGTAGCTGCACCTACTTGCGACATGAGTAATAATGATTTAAGGATTAAATAGGGTTGAGGTTACCTAAAGGATAATGAAAAGGGGCAGACTCAGAGGCATCACTCGCCTAAACTGCACCCGGTTCAGGTGCGATCGCAAAAGGGGCGTGATTTCATGGGGTGGGGGCGTGGCTTCACAGAGGGAGAGGGACTAAGTGTTCCCACCCCTATTTTCGTCACTCCAGGGTCCGGAAGATGCGGACTGCCCCTGGAGACTGGCTACATGCTGCGCTGGCTTCTACAGGGGTTTTTCTAAATGTTGTTAGTGAAAACCACTAGTGGGTTTATCACCAAAAAAAGGCTTAGTGTGTGGCGCACTCTTTTGAAATAGTAATACAGTATTAAAACATAACTTTTATTTAATTTTTTTAAATAAATCTCTATAGCCAGGCAAGACAAATCATCTGATATCCTGAGAGTGCAGAGCAATAAAATACTAACCCTGAATTCAAAATACTATGATGATGATAATTCTATATTTGGGTTAGAGGAAACAAAGTATTGAAATACAAATATTAATAAACATAAAAATAATGATGAGGAATTTATAATCAAGCTGTGTGAGTATTAATTCAAAATTTATCAATACTATTAGGCTACTAATTCAAGGAATTATTAAACTAGACGAATAATAAATTGATAGTCCCTTATAATTTCTAGGACACAGACTATTACAAGGCAAGGTTCGTACCTAAAAGGAAAATGTGAACATATTGTAACATAACGCCATCTTTTACACCAGTCTACTGTTCAAGACTGTATAGATAGTGCAGATGTAAATTAATGCAAAGTTATGTCCACCAACTCGCAACAACTATATGGCTGGCATAACAACAAATACAGGAGAACAGATAATGAGTGAACTGTCTCTTGTGATGATATTAATAAGGACTGTGAGGGAAAAAAGAAATCAGATTATAAACACAATAATTAGTGTTCCAGATGATTATTGCAGGCCCACAAATAACTCTGAATTTGTCACACATGAGTGGACACAAGCCAATATTTAGAAGCTGGTCTCAAATCATCACACAGAAAAACATATCATATATTATAGGTACATCCGTCCCAGTGTCTGAAATGATAGTTGATGGTATCTAAAGGAGCATATATAGACCTAAATACCAGGACTATTTTATACAGACATACCCAAAGATAGGATAGCCAATAAATCTCCCTAAAGGATATAGTTAGACTCATTTATCCATGTGTCAAATCTCCACATTTATAACAGCTCTCTAGACTGGAATAATTTATATGGTGATATATAGCATTGATAGATTGCTATACTAATTAGGTTTTCTTAAACGCTGTTTGTTATTGTTGCAGCTTATTATTCCAGATCTAATTTGACACTCTAAATTAGTCAAACATTATGGAAATGCATCAGAAAGGGAGAAAAGACATGAAAAAGAGCCCCTGGTGTGTGGAAACGGTTTCCCTTTCTACTGTTGCCCCATATGCCACTATGGGCAGTGATGAGTACAATGAGAGCGGGGAAGAGACGTCCACCAAGGACTGAAAGGACAGAGTAGTGCAAGCTGCTTCTGCTGTCCACGTTCTATGTCCCCCCTTCCCTGTTGCATATAAGCATTGCAGGGGGGGCCGCAGACAAGAGAACAGTGGATGAGAGGGCTGCTCTGAATACCTTTCTGATGTACCGTCTGGTGTGTCTGTGTCAGAGCAGGGTAAATTCCCCGTTAGTCCTGTGGAGCCACTGCCTCGGTGAAGTGCCCAGCCGAATCAATTGCAGCCGTTTTTGTAACAGAAAGCCGGGTCTGTAGAGATATCTGCACCTCTGTGATTAGGTACGCCCCGCACCTGAGACGGACAGTGGTCTCCGTAATAGCAGGGAGCTGAGCCGACTGGCCTCCGTCTTGACAGGGAGCCGTGGATAATAAATAACCGAGTCTCACTCGTATAGCATGCCGGGCTGGGTACAATTACCCATCTGTTAAAGAGCCGCTACCCTAATAGAACAACGGGAATGCAGCGTGCCGGGCAGGGTATAATTACCCGTCTGTTGGAGAGCCGCTGCTCTAATAGAGCGACGGGTCAGGATTAGTTCCCACACCCCTCTGTGAGGTCTCCGTCTTTGCAGGGAGACAACGGGTCTCCGTCCTTGCAGAGAGCCTGTACAGGAGATGGGCGCCGGGTCGGGTATGATTCCCGAACCTCCGTGAGAAGTACACGCCCACGTCCCGCTGATGACGTACGTTTCACGAAATAGCTTGATCACATCAGTGACGCTATGAGAGAGAGGAGCAATATTTAAAGCATGTTGATTAAGCGGCCATTAGGTTCATGTCATTAGGATAATTAACGTAATAATAACAACAATAAATGGGAAAACATGTTCAGAGCCATTGTAATAGGTGTAAATAATTACTGTTAAATTTGTGGGCACAAGAAAGGATAATTATTGGATATTGGAGACACTGCTAATTATTATCTTTAGCAAAAAAAGTATATAACATGAAAAAGTTAAACCGTAGCAAATCACCTGATCTCTATTATCTATTAGGGTATGACTGGTAATTAATGTGAGCCTAAAAGGGAGGAGATTCCTTTCAATTATCAAATAATTCACATGAGTGCGCCTAGTAATTCTATTCGCTTATTAAATGGAAATTAATTATACCAAGGAGAAAAACCCCATGTGATAAAACCAATTATCCATCGTTAATAATTATTTCTTAGGATACACCCATATCCCGGGTTGATGATCATATATAAAAAAATTGATAATAACCCTGAAGCTAAGAGACATATCAATTGCGCTCCAGTTAGTATATTCCACACCAAAATAACCTAAATTTAATGTATCACGGTATATTAGTAATAAGTTATTACTAATTATATATACAAATCTGAGATATCTTATATATGTCAAGTTATTGATTGTATAAATAAAATTAATTAAAATTAAATCAGACATATAAGTTAGCATTTAATGCATATAAAAAAAGGAGAAATAAAGAACTAGTGATGACATAAAAAACATAAAAAACATAAAAACAAATGTATCTATAAAAGGTGTAGTATGTGAAAGCTACAAATATATTAGTGGTCCATTCACAACTGTGGATTCCGTGTCAATAAAGCGTGCAATGATAATAAATCTTTGAAGTGTAATCAAAGATCTGTAATAAGACAAAGTGTTAACAGTTTAAAATTAAAATTTTTGTGATTTGAAGTGTTACTAGGAGATATATTCATCAAATTTATTAAACAATGATGATGGTGAAACACTGCATAAGTGAAGATTGTAAATTATTAAGATAAGTGTATGAGACAGAGTGAGGGATATGTGCATTATAACAGTTATAAGAATAATGTAATATATGTAATTATCGCTAAATAATATAATATAAACTTGATGAACTATTAGTATATACTGATACCTGATACAGGCTCTATTTGGTAGTACAATAGGTATAAATAAGAAAGCTGAAGTATTGTAGGTATGGGTGCTAAATTGGCTTATGATAATGTCATAATGTTAGATAAAGGAATCTCTAAGAGTCCGTAATAAACCCATTATACTATAAATGGTAGAATGGTGATAATAAGATGGTAAATCCAATTAATTATGAATGACTAGCATTCAAAATATAAGTCACCCCTTCTATGGATATGAGAAGGATCTCAGGACAATAGGGGGCATTAGAGAAAAGAAGGGTTACAGACACTACCTACTAGAGAAAAGAGAGAAAGGAAGGACCGAAGAAAAGTACATGACATGTAAGAGAGATGAGAATAAGGATGAGCACACTAAGGGTAGCATTAGATTACATTGTTTCAAGGGACAAAGATGTGTAATTAATTATACAGGAAGGAAAGCTCCATAGTTGATATTTTCGTTCAAACCTTTGGGTGTCAACGTGTCTAATTTGAATATCCACTTGCTTTCCAGTTTTTGTAGCTCCCTTGAAGAGTCGCCTCCTCTAATGCCCATCCGTAATCTTTCGAGGCAAAAAAACCTAAGTCCATGTGGGGATTTTGCATGTCTGCGATGAAAGTGCCTGGCTACTGATGTAATCTTCCTGAATCTTGCAGAGTCCAATTCTACATTCCTAATGTTGCCCATGTGTTCCATTATGCGAGTCTTGACCATTCTAGTGGTCATTCCCACATATAGCATCTTACACGGGCATTGGATGCAGTAAATGACATTGGTAGTTAAGCAGTTCGAGAACTCTCTCATTCTCAGTTTATTACCATCCCTGTCTTTGATATCAGGTTTAGTCTCGACAAATCCACAGGCTACACATGATCCACATGGATATGTGCCTTTGATCTTATCCTCTCGTTTTGGGAGATGGCGGAAATGGCTTCTAACCAATTTGTCCCCTATATTGGGCGATTTCTTCCAGCTCATCGCTACCGTCGGACCGAGGTTATCTGCCAGATCAGGGTCATTCAATAAGAGAGGCCAGTGTTTATTAATCACCTCTCGAATTTCCTTCCACTCTCGGCAAAAATCACCCACAAACCGTATCTCAGGTTTGGTTGTCTTCTCTCTCAATTGTTTAGATTTTTTACTCTCTTGAAAAATAATTGATTGTCTGTTGGTATGTAGAAGGGCCCTGTTAGCTTTTTTTATACATCTCATACTATATCCCCTCTCTTTCAGTCTTACTGTCAGTTCTTTGCTCTTAATCTTATACGTCTCATCATCTGAACAATTCCGTCTCAGTCTTAAAAATTCACCCCTCGGGATGTTCCGAACAGTGGCGGGTAGATGTGAGCTAGTGCTGAGTAGTAGACTGTTCGTGGCCGTCTTCTTTCTGTAGAGTTCTGTAGCAAGCATATCATTCTTGTTCCTATAAATTCTAAGGTCAAGAAATGGGATAGATTCACGACTGATCTCACATGTGAGTTTGAGGTTAAGATCGTTAGTATTCAATCGTTCAATGAACTCTCTCAGTGGTTCATCATCTCCCTCCCATATGACAAAAATGTCGTCAATGTAACGCATCCAAGTTATTATTCTGTTGGTGAAGGGTTCATTAATCTCACTGAACACCACTTCCTTTTCCCACCAACCTAAATATAGGTTGGCGTACGTGGGTGCGCAAGCTGCGCCCATGGCTGTTCCACGTATCTGGGTGAAGAATGCATCTGCAAATGTAAAGACATTCTTGTGGAGGACAAAGTGTAACAGTCGTAGAAGAAAGGAATTGAATTCACTAGGACCCTCCATCCGAAGGAAGTACTCTGCTGCAGCTAAACCCTTTGAGTGGTTAATGCTGCTGTACAGCGACTCTACATCAAGACCTACCAGGAGGTAATTGTCTTCCAATTTAATGTCATGCAGTTTTGCTATGACATCTCCTGTGTCACGTACATAAGACGGTAAGGCAGTGACATGCTTTCGCAGGTGGGTGTCAATTAAGATGCTAGCCTTTTCTGATACACCTCCTATGCCGGATACTATTGGCCTTCCTGGGGGATTGCTCAAATTCTTATGCACCTTGGGCAAAAGATAGAATGTGGGAGTTCTAGGGTAATCCACCCGCAGGAAATCATATTCCTGTTGCGTGATCACTTTATTTTTGAGTGCTTTCTCAATGATTCGATTAAGGGTTAGTCTGCAATTGTCAGTGGGATTGAACAATGACTTGGTATAACATTCAGGATCACTAAGTTGTCTCTGAGCCTCCTGAACGTACATATCTTTCGGCCATAGGACGATATTGCCCCCTTTGTCAGAGGGCTTTATAATCACATCTTCCCAATCACATCTTCCCATTCACTAATCTCCTTGAGAGCTCTCCTCTCTCCCTTCGTAAGATTGTCCTTATATCTCAATCTTTTATTCTTCTGTATCTTATCCAAGTCCTTACTGATCATATTCATAAAGATCCTAACTTCGGGACATGTCTGGTCTTGGGGAAAGAAAGTAGATCTTTTTTTGCAAATAATTCTGCCCCTTTCTTGTGTCTCCCTTGGGGTGTTTTCCAAGGACAACTCTTCTAAAATTGTGATCATTTCCTGATCTTGTTCAGTAAACTCCCCAAATGTTTCGTTCCCCTCATAATCCTGGATATTATGAGCACCATGTTCTGGTGAGGAAGGAGTAACATACATTCTATCTGTTAGTTGGTTAGCCTTTTGTGCATAAAATTTTGTCAATAATAGTTTACGGCAGAATAACTTTGTATCTTTTTCCCACTGAAAGCGATTAAAGCACTTTTGGGGAGCGAAAGAAAGGCCTTTCCTTAGAACCGTATCCTGGTCTTTAGTTAAGGTGCGCCCTGAGAGGTTAATGATTTTGAGAGAGAGTCCTTCAGTCAGTATTTCCTGCTGTCTGTTGCTTCTACAGGGGCACAGGAGCTGGGTTAATGCACGTAATGTTACAGTGCAGCACCCGGCTCCTGTCACTGAGCAGGAGCCGGCACTTTGGTGTCACTCCTCAGTGGCTGACAACCAGGTGCGGGCCGCACCTCCCGCACTCCCCTTGTGACGCCACTGGAATGACTAGATGGGTCAAGTGGTTCATATCTTCTGTCAAATTCTGTGTAATAAGGGCCTAATTCAGCATGGATCGTAAATGTGTGGCAGCAATGCTTTTGCATGTTTAGGGTAGCCCTCTGCCTACCCAGCCTAGCTGCAAAGGCAGACAGCTACCTGCCATGTTTCAGGTCACAGTGGCTGCATGTGACGTCATGTAGACGCCACGGCCCGCCCCACAAATGGTATGGACATGCCTGCATTGTCCAGACCATGCCCTCCCAACGCCGCAGTGATGCCCCTTAAATTCTGAGTTGCCGCTCCCTACTGCCCTGCGAACGCTTTTGCCCGTCAATCAGGCAGAGTCGTTCGCAGGGCAGCTGCTTTGTGTGCACGCACTTCACAGGGCTTCAGAAGGCAAATGCAATCGTACCTGCGTTCCTTGCTGAATTACGCCCAAAGTGCGACTATATGCGAGACCCCTATATGTACAAAGGGGCTAATGCTGTGGTAGGCCTATGCCGGCTTATTTATTATAAAATACATTTTTCCATACAGTGCAGTTGTTTTATTCCCACAGTACTTTTGTGCTTTGGCAAAAAAAAAAAAAAAAGTCAGGATTCCTACAAGTATATCATTGAACACCGTTCAATCTGATTACTGTAGATTTGACATTCAAGTATGGGATTCAGTATGATATGCCGGCTGTCGGGATCCCAGTGTTCAGGAGACTGACACCGGGATCCCAACAGCCGGAATACTGGCAGCGAGCGCAGCATGTCCCCCAGCAGGCTCGACACGCTCGCCACGCTACAGGATTAGATTCGCCCTCGGATGGTGCCAAATAATTCTGCCATATTTATAGCAACAGCAAAGGCACAGGAAGGTAAAGGCCAAGTGTTAGACTTTCTGGGATACCTGACACAGAGGTGATACGTCAGTTCAGGCTCCCACCTCATGTCATCCTACAAATTCTAAAGATTGTGTATAGTGGCCTGGAGCCTATGTTTGGTATACGCAGAGCAACACCACCACTGACAATACCACAACACCACTACAGACAATACCACAACACCACCACTAGACTACTCCACAACACCACCATTAGACTACTCCACAACACTACCACTGACAATATCACAACACCACCACTGGACTACTCCACAACACCACCACTGACAATACCCCAACACCACCACTTGACTACTCTACAACACCACCACCACTGCCAATACCACAACACCACCACTGATAATACCGCAACATCACCACTGGACTACTCTACAACACCACCACTGACAATAAAACACCACCACTAGATTACTCTACAACACCACTACTGACAATACCACACCACTACTAGACTACTCTACAACACCACTACTGACAATACCACAACACCACAACTGACAATACCACAACACCACCACTAGACTACTCCACAACACCACCACTGACAATACTACAATGCCACCACTGACAACACCACAACACCACCACTAGACTACTCCACAACAGTACCACTGACAAGACCACAACACCACCACAACTGACAATACCACAACACCACCACTGGACTACTCTACATCACCACCACCACCACCACCACCACCACCACCACCACCGACAATACCACAACACCACCACTGGACTACACCCCAGTACCACCAAATTGGCAGCTGTGTTACATTTCCTTTCCAAAGACGACACCAACATAATTTACATATCTTCTCAGATCCACTGCTACCAAAGCCATAGCACCGATCACTCCTGTATCCTCCTATCCTTCTAAATCAGGCCCAGCAATGAAAATATATGAAAATTTTATATCTGAAGTAAATGCAGTAATAATATTTTGGGGTATATTTAAGCAGTAGCATTAAGAGTGCAATAAGTTTTTGGATGTGCAGCACATAAGTAGAGTGGACACAATCTGTCTAGTGGTGAACTGTAATCTCTGACTAAAGTTCTTGTGAAATGTCAAGGCACAGAACCATATATAAGCAGCACTGCACACTCAGCATGTTCACTTCCTTCACAAACTCGTTATGGAGCTCAACAGAGGCCACTGGAGAGCCATGACCTTCCTTGAATATAAGAGTGGTCTGCAACAGCAGAAGAGTTATGACTGACTGCAAGCTGCTTTTGGGGAGGAAACACCATCCCAAACCAATGTGTTTGAGTGGTTTGCTAAATTTCAGCGAAGGAGACAGGCATCTCATTTGGATTTATCTGCTTGATACTCCATGAAAAGCTTGGTCTGAGCAAGGTTTCTGCATGCTGGGTGCTCCATCAGCTGACTCAAGAGCATAACGAGGCTCGGGTGACTTGTTGCTGCAATGCGCTGACCCGGTCAACAAACTCTGTCTGCGAGATCATCAGTGGTGATGAATCAGCGCTGGACTCTGCAGCATCTTTATGCTCCCCGGCATTCTCCTCCCCATAGGCTGCATGACAGGCACACACACCTCCACTCCCACTGGTTGACAGCAGAGGGTGGAGCTGGCGGCTGTGTCCTTCCTCCCCCCAGGATCATGGCGCGACGGAGCAAGCTCCCTCCTCCTGCAGCAGCAGCTCATAGATGACTGACTTCTTGCTTATGCCAGCATCGCAAAGGGCAGCTCTTATCGAGGAGAGCTGTCCTTTGCGATACTAATCTCATATGTAAGTACATATCGATTAGTATCAATGGGGTAAGTGGCGGGATATAACGCCAGTCTGTGGTACATCCCGCCCATTGTATGATGGTCATAAAAAGGTTAAATAGAAAGTGAGATGACAAAAGGAGGATTATAGAAAATATCTGGTGCTTTGGACACTGACCAACTGATTTTGGAAGTTTGTTTTTTGACTATCCGTTGTTGCTTCATTTAGGGGCCTACTCATTTTCACCAATGGCCACGTTACACATGCGAAAACGCTAGTGGGTCACCCGGCCTCCGTTGATGAAGGGCCCTTATTAGTTACTTTCTAGTAGTGATGAGCGGGTTCGGTTTCTCGGAAACCGAACCCCCCCGAACTTCACCTTTTTTACACGGGTCCGAGGCAGGTTAGAACCTTCCCGCCTTGCTCGGCTAACCCGAGCGCGCCCGAACGTCATCATCCTGCTGTCGGATTCTCGCGAGATTCGGATTCTATATAAGCAGCCGCGCGTCGCCGCCATTTTCACTCGTGCATTGGAGATGATAGGGAGAGGACGTGGCTGGCGTCCTCTCCGTTTATTGTTGAAGTTATTTGCTTTATTGCTTAATTGTGGGGAGGACTGGGGAGCAGCTGTTAGGAGGAGTACAGTGCAGAGTTTTGCTGATAAGTGACCACCAGTTTTTATCCGTTCTCTGCCTGAAAAAAACGCTCCATACCATATCTGTGCTCAGTGTGCTGCATAATATATCTGTGCTGAGTGCTCACACTGCTTAATTGTGGGGACTGGGGAGCAGCTATAGCAGGAGTACAGTGCAGAGTTTTGCTGACAGTGACCACCAGTATACGTTGTCTGCCTGAAAAACACTCCATATCTGTGCTCAGTGTGCTGCTTTATTGTGGGGATTTGGGACCACCAGTATAATTAATATTATATAGGAGGAGTACAGTGCAGAGTGCACTGCTGTACCTACCTCTGTGTCGTCATCCATTAAGTATACTATCCATCTACATTCTATACCTGTGGTGCATTTTAGTTTTGCAGTTTGCTGACACAGTGTCCACCAGTATACTATATATAGCAGTACGGTAGGCCACTGCTGTACCTACCTCTGTGTCGTCACTCGTCATCCATTAAGTATACTATCCATCTACATTCTATACCTGTGGTGCATTTTAGTTTTGCAGTTTGCTGACAGTGTCCACCAGTATACTATATATAGCAGTACGGTAGGCCACTGCTGTACCTACCTCTGTGTCGTCACTCGTTATCCATTAAGTATACTATCCATCTACATTCTATACCTGTGGTGCATTTTAGTTTTGCAGTTTGCTGACACAGTGTCCACCAGTATACTATATATAGCAGTACGGTAGGCCACTGCTGTACCTACCTCTGTGTCGTCACTCGTCATCCATTAAGTATACTATCCATCTACATTCTATACCTGTGGTGCATTTTAGTTTTGCAGTTTGCTGACACAGTGTCCACCAGTATACTATATATAGCAGTACGGTAGGCCACTGCTGTACCTACCTCTGTGTCGTCACTCGTCATCCATTAAGTATACTATCCATCTACATTCTATACCTGTGGTGCATTTTAGTTTTGCAGTTTGCTGACAGTGTCCACCAGTATACTATATATAGCAGTACGGTAGGCCACTGCTGTACCTACCTCTGTGTCGTCACTCGTCATCAATTAAGTATACTATCCATCTACATTCTATACCTGTGGTGCATTTTAGTTTTGCAGTTTGCTGACACAGTGTCCACCAGTATACTATATATAGCAGTACGGTAGGCCACTGCTGTACCTACCTCTGTGTCGTCACTCGTCATCCATTAAGTATACTATCCATCTACATTCTATACCTGTGGTGCATTTTAGTTTTGCAGTTTGCTGACAGTGTCCACCAGTATACTATATATACTTATAGCAGTACGGTAGGCCACTGCTGTACCTACCTCTGTGTCGTCATCCATTAAGTATACTATCCATCTACATTCTATACCTGTGGTGCATTTTAGTTTTGCAGTTTGCTGACACAGTGTCCACCAGTATACTATATATAGCAGTACGGTAGGTCACTGCTGTACCTACCTTTGTGTCGTCACTCGTCATCCATTAAGTATAATATCCATCTACATTCTATACCTGTGGTGCATTTTAGTTTTGCAGTTTGCTGACACAGTGTCCACCAGTATACTATTTATAGCAGTACGGTAGGCCACTGCTGTACCTACCTCTGTGTCGTCACTCGTCATCCATTAAGTATACTATCCATCTACAGTCTATACCTGTGGTGCATTTTAGTTTTGCAGTTTGCTGACACAGTGTCCACCAGTATACTATATATAGCAGTACGGTAGGCCACTGCTGTACCTACCTCTGTGTCGTCACTCGTCATCCATTAAGTATACTATCCATCTACATTCTATACCTGTGGTGCATTTTAGTTTTGCAGTTTGCTGACACAGTGTCCACCAGTATACTATATATAGCAGTACGGTAGGCCACTGCTGTACCTACCTCTGTGTCGTCACTCGTCATCCATTAAGTATACTATCCATCTACATTCTATACCTGTGGTGCATTTTAGTTTTGCAGTTAGCTGACACAGTGTCCACCAGTATACTATATATAGCAGTACGGTAGGCCATGCTGTACCTACCTCTGTGTCGTCTCTCGTCATCCATTAAGTATACTATCCATCTACATTCTATACCTGTGGTGCATTTTAGTTTTGCGCAGTAAATATAGTAGTAGGCCATTGCTATTGATACTGGCATATAATTCCACACATTAAAAAATGGAGAACAAAAATGTGGAGGTTAAAGGGAAAGATCAAGATCCACTTCCACCTCGTGCTGTAGCTGCTGCCACTAGTCATGGCCGAGACGATGAAATGCCATCAACGTCGTCTGCCAAGGCCGATGCCCAATGTCATAGTAGAGAGCATGTAAAATCCAAAACACAAAAGTGCAGTAAAATGACCCCAAAATCAAAATTAAAAGCGTCTGAGGAGAAGCGTAAACTTGCCAATATGCCATTTACGACACGGAGTGGCAAGGAACGGCTGAGGCCCTGGCCTATGTTCATGGCTAGTGGTTCAGCTTCACATGAGGATGGAAGCACTCATCCTCTCGCTAGAAAAAAGAAAAGACTTAAGCTGGCAAAAGCACAGCAAAGAACTGCGTTCTTCTAAATCACAAATCCCCAAGGAGAGTCCAATTGTGTCGGTTGCGATGCCTGACCTTCCCAACACTGGACGGGAAGAGCTTGCACCTTCCACCATTTGCACGCCCCCTGCAAGTGCTGGAAGGAGCACCTGCAGTCCAGTTCCTGATAGTCAAATTGAAGATGTCACTGTTGAAGTACACCAGGATGAGGATATGGGTATTGCTGGCGCTGGGGAGGAAATTGACAAGGAGGATTCTGATGGTGAGGTGGTTTGTTTAAGTCAGGCACCCGGGGAGACACCTGTTGTCCGTGGGAGGAATATGGCCATTGACATGCCTGGTCAAAATACAAAAAAAATCAGCTCTTCGGTGTGGAATTATTTCAACACAAATGCGGACAACAGGTGTCAAGCCGTGTGTTGCCTTTGTCAAACTGTAATAAGTAGGGGTAAGGACGTTAACCACCTCGGAACATCCTCCCTTATACGTCACCTGCAGCGCATTCATCATAAGTCAGTGACAAGTTCAAAAACTTTGGGTGACAGCGGAAGCAGTCCACTGACCACTAAATCCCTTCCTCTTGTAACCAAGCTCCTGCAAACCACACCACCAACTCCCTCAGTGTCAATTTCCTCCTTACCCAGGAAAGCCAATAGTCCTGCAGGCCATGTCACTGTCAAGTCTGACGAGTCCTCTCCTGCCTGGGATTCCTCCGATGCATCCTTGAGTGTAACGCCTACTGCTGCTGGCGCTGCTGTTGTTGCTACTGGGAGTCGATCGTCACCCAAGAGGGGAAGTCGGAAGACCACTTGTACTACTTCCAGTAAGCAATTGACTGTCCAACAGTCCTTTGCGAGGAAGATGAAATATCACAGCAGTCATCCTGCTGCAAAGCAGATAACTCAGGCCTTGGCAGCCTGGGCGGTGAGAAACGTGGTTCCGGTATCCATCGTTAATTCAGAGGCAACTATAGACTTGATTGAGGTACTGTGTCCCCGGTACCAAATACCATCTAGGTTCCATTTCTCTAGGCAGGCGATACCGAAAATGTACACAGACCTCAGAAAAAGACTCACCAGTGTCCTAAAAAATGCAGTTGTACCCAATGTCCACTTAACCACGGACATGTGGACAAGTGGAGCAGGGCAGACTCAGGACTATATGACTGTGACAGCCCACTGGGTAGATGTATTGCCTCCCGCAGCAAGAACAGCAGCGGCGGCACCAGTAGCAGCATCTCGCAAACGCCAACTCGTTCCTAGGCAGGCTACGCTTTGTATCACCGCTTTCCAGAATAGGCACACAGCTGACAACCTCTTACGGCAACTGAGGAAGATCATCGCAAAATGGCTTACCCCAATTGGACTCTCCTGGGGATTTGTGACATCGGACAACGCCAGCAATATTGTGCGTGCATTACATCTGGGCAAATTCCAGCACGTCCCATGTTTTGCACATACATTGAATTTGGTGGTGCAGAATTATTTAAAAAACGACAGGGGCGTTCAAGAGATGCTGTCGGTGGCCCGAAGAATTACGGGCCACTTTCTGCATTCAGGCACCGCGTACAGAAGACTGGAGCACCACCAAACATTCTTGAACCTGCCCTGCCATCATCTGAAGCAAGAGGTGGTAACAAGGTGGAATTCAACCCTCTATATGCTTCAGAGGATGGAGGAGCAGCAAAAGGCCATTCAAGCCTATACATCTGCCCAGGATATAGGCAAAGGAGGGGGAATGCACCTGACTCAAGCGCAGTGGAGAATGATTTCAACGTTGTGCAAGGTTCTGCAACCCTTTGAACTTGCCACACGTGAAGTCAGTTCAGACACTGCCAGCCTGAGTCAGGTCATTCCCCTCATCAGGCTTTTGCAGAAGAAGCTGGAGACATTGAAGGAGGAGCTAAAACAGAGCGATTCCGCTAGGTATGTGGGACTTGTGGATGGAGCCCTTAATTCGCTTAACCAGGATTCACGGGTGGTCAATCTGTTGAAATCAGAGCACTACATTTTGGCCACCGCGCTCGATCCTAGATTTAAAACCTACGTTGTATCTCTCTTTCCGGCAGACTCAAGTCTGCAGAGGTTCAAAGACCTGCTGGTGAGAAAATGATCAAGTCAAGCGGAACGTGACCCGTCAACATCTCCTCCTTCACATTCTCCCGCAACTGGGGGTGCGAGGAAAAGGCTAAGAATTCCTAGCCCACCCGCTGGCGGTGATGCAGGGCAGTCTGGAGCGAGTGCTGACATCTGGTCCGGACTGAAGGACCTGCCAATGATTACTGACATGTCGTCTACTGTCACTGCATAGGATTCTCTCACCATGGAAAGAATGGTGGAGGATTATATGAGTGACCGCATCCAAGTAGGCACGTCAGACAGTCCGTACGTATACTGGCAGGAAAAAGAGGCAATTTGGAGGCCCTTGCACAAACTGGCTTTATTCTACCTAAGTTGCCCTCCCTCCAGTGTGTACTCCGAAAGAGTGTTTAGTGCAGCCGCTCACCTTGTCAGCAATCGGCGTACGAGGTTACTTCCAGAAAATGTGGAGAAGATGATGTTCATCAAAATGAATTATAAATAATCAATTCCTCCGTGGAGACATTCACCAGCAGCAATTGCCTCCAGAAAGTACACGGGGACCTGAGATGGTGGATTCCAGTGGGGACGAATTAATAATCTGTGAGGAGGGGGATGTACACAGTGAAAGAGGTGAGGAATCGGAGGATGATGATGAGGTGGACATCTTGCCTCTGTAGAGCCAGTTTGTGCAAGGAGAGTTTGATTGCTTCTTTTTTGGTGGGGGCACAAACCAACCAGTCATTTCAGTCACAGTCGTGTGGCAGACCCTGTCGCTGAAATGATGGGTTCGTTAAAGTGTGCATGTCCTGTTTATACAACATAAGGGTGGGTGGGAGGGCCCAAGGACATTCCATCTTGCACCTCTTTTTTCTTTCATTTTTCTTTGCATCATGTGCTGTTTGGGGACTATTTTTTGGAAGTGCCATCCTGTCTTGATTGACACTGCAGTGCCACTCCTAGATGGGCCAGGTGTTTGTGTCGGCCACTTGTGTCGCTTAGCTTAGTCACACAGCCACCTTGGTGCGCCTCTTTTTTTCTTTGCATCATGTGCTGTTTGGGGACAATTTTTTGGAAGTGCCATCCTGTCTTGATTGACACTGCAGTGCCACTCCTAGATGGGCCAGGTGTTTGTGTCGGCCACTTGTGTCGCTTAGCTTAGACACACAGCCACCTTGGTGCGCCTCTTTTTTTCTTTGCATCATGTGCTGTTTGGGGACAATTTTTTGGAAGTGCCATCCTGTCTTGATTGACACTGCAGTGCCACTCCTAGATGGGCCAGGTGTTTGTGTCGGCCACTTGTGTCGCTTAGCTTAGTCACACAGCCACCTTGGTGCGCCTCTTTTTTTCTTTGCATCATGTGCTGTTTGGGGACAATTTTTTGGAAGTGCCATCCTGTCTTGATTGACACTGCAGTGCCACTCCTAGATGGGCCAGGTGTTTGTGTCGGCCACTTGTGTCGCTTAGCTTAGTCACACAGCCACCTTGGTGCGCCTCTTTTTTTCTTTGCATCATGTGCTGTTTGGGGACTATTTTTTAAATCGGCCATCCTGCCTGACACTGCAGTGCCACTCCTAGATGGGCCAGGTGTTTGTGTCGGCCACTTGGGTCGCTTAGCTTAGCCATCCAGCGACCTCGGTGCAAATTGTAGGACTAAAAATAATATTGTGATGTGTGAGGTGTTCAGAATAGACTGGAAATGAGTGGAAATTATGGTAATTGAGGTTAATAATACTATGGGATCAAAATGACCCCCAAATTCTATGATTTAAGCTGTTTTTTAGGGGTTTTTGTAAGAAACACCCGAATCCAAAACACACCCAAATCCGACAAAAAAATTTCGGTGAGGTTTTGCCAAAACGCGTCCGAATCCAAAACACGGCCGCGGAACCGAATCCAAAACCAAAACACAAAACCCGAAAAATGTCCGGTGCACATCACTACTTTCTAGAGGAAATATATTTTCCAATAAACTAGAAACCTTACTCTTCCTTAGTCTTACTAATCATCCTGAAAGCAGCAGAATAACTGATCTTTTACAGTCTGCGTAACTTAAACCTCTTTTGAATTAGATTTCCCCTTCCTTTATTCTGGATTGATGTGCTCTTATTCAGAACGACTTACCTCCTCCCTCTGAGCCTGGGATGTCTTGATAGACTCTAATGAAAACAGAGGCAAGCATGATTAAAGACTCCACACAAACTAAACCGTTTCCATGGCAACAAGTCTGTTTCATCTTTATTTTTGTACTGCGTTTAGAAATAAAAAGCCCTCTATTTCAGTCAGACAGCCAGTGCCGCGAGGCTGGTCACTTTAGCCAAACAAGAAAACATAACCTTTTTGGGATACTGGTGTTTCACTTTTTCGGAAAATCTGAAAACGCTTTGGCACACAAATATTTTGATATACATTTTTTCCTTCGATCTACAATTTGTTTTGATATGTAACTATAACCCATTTTTTGGCTGGAATAAAATTAAATTCACTGTGAAAAAGTGACATCACTGAGCTATAAGGAAATTCAAGATAATTTAGATTTGAATGTTAACTGGCTGCTGTATCTCCTGCATTCTGTGCACAGAACTAAGGTGGAGATTTATCTCAGCTTGGAGAGAATACAGGCTGTGTTTGAAAAATTACAGGTATGTGCTGATTGGTTGGTACTTCATCTCTCACCACTTTATCTCTCTCCTATCTTTGATAAATCTCCCCCTATATGCAGTGGTCGAAGTGGGGCGGTATACGGCGGTATGGTATACCGCCACTTCTTCCACTGACCCGGAAATTAAGTGCAGCAGAAGGCAAGGGAAGTGGCCATCCTGCTGCACATTGTCCTCCCGTCCCTGCTCGGCAGCCGGCGGCTGTGTAGAGCGCTGTACTCGCTCACAGCCGCCCAGCCGTCAACCGCTGCCGCTCACGCCCACTGCTCACCCTGCTTCGCGCTCACCCTGCTTCGCGCTCACCCTGCTCGGTGGCCGGCGCCGTACAGCACAACCGCCCAGCCGCCGCCGCTCATGCCAGCCGCTCACCGCCTGGCTGCTCGGCTCCCGCCCCCCTGACAGCGCTCAGTTTTACGGACCACGGATGGCCGGCTCCCAGAGTGTCAGTGTGGGGACAGTGTGTGTGTGTGTAAATGTGGCTGCGTGTGTGTGACTGAGTATGTAGATATGTGGCTATGTGTGTGTGTATAAGTGGTATAATGTGTGTGTGTGTACTGTATACGGCTGTGTGTAATACCCCTTTTACACCACCTGAAATATCCCGGGATTTTGCACGGGAGCGCGCAAAATCCCTGGACTGCAGGCGGTGTAAAAGGGTCCTTCTCCTAAACCCCGGGTCCATTTTCCCGGGAATCCAGCACGGCACATACGCAAGGTTGGACACGGGTAAGACCCGGGGTAGGAAGCAGTGTAAATGGGTAAGCCGGGTCAGCTGACCCGGCACCCATTTACAGCATAGCAAACCTCCTGTACCGCAGTGTCCGGCGGGCGGTCGGGAGGCTGGGGGTCACGGTGCACCGTACTGGTTACCATGCAGCGGCAAGGGACATGGCACATGCTGTCTATGCAGACAGCAGAGCCATGTCTGGAGCCTGGAAGCGCCGGAGGCTGCGGGCAGCACAGCAGCTTCCAGATTTGCTATGCTTGCCCCCGGTGAGATGCTCTGGAGTCCCGCTCTGCAGTGTTTCCCGGCACTTGGAGATTACATCATCTCTAAGCGCCGGCCCATAAGATACTGCACCCGGGTGTAGTGTAAACGGTGCCGATCCGGGAATATCCCGGATCGGCACTGCAGTGTAAATGGGGGGAGTCCTGGGTCTGACCCGGCTTGGAACCGTGTTCCAAATCCTGGGTCAGACCCGGGTTTTTGGTGTAAAAGGGGTATAAATGTGGCTGGGTGTGTATTTTTATATATGTAAATGTGTGTATGCGTGTATATGTGGCTTTGGGTGTATACCTGAACTGGACCGAGTGGGGGGGCAATATGATCTTTTTCGCCTCCGGGCGTCTGGTATTAACTTGCGCCCCTGGCCATCCGCCCGCTGCTCACCGCCACCAGCCGCTCACGCGCAACAAATGGCGGTCAGAGGGACCTCACCGCACCAAAGGCCTCCTTATCACCGCCGCTGCCCATGGGTGCCTCCGCCGACCACAGTCAGGTAATGTTCCCCTGCTGTCACCCTCTCTCCCTGTCATTACTATCCCTGTCCCTACTGTCACTCTCTCTCCCTGCTGTCCCTGTCGTCACTCTCTCTCTCCCTGCTGTCACTGTCGTCACTCTCTCCCTGTCGTCACTCTCTCTCCGTCGTCACTCTCTCTCTCCCTGTCCTCACTCTCTCTCTCCCTGCTGTCACTGTCTCTCTCCCTGTCGTCACTCTCTCTCCCTGTCGTCACTCTCTCTCCCTGTCGTCACTCTCTCTCCCTGTCCCTGCTGTCACTCTGGCTGTCCTTGATTTCACAATTTCGGCTCATTCAGTGTGCTACAATGTGAATTTCGGATCACTCAGTATGCTACAAAGTGAATTTCGGCTCATTCAATGTGCTACAATGTGAATTTCGGCTCGTACCGTGTGCTGTAATGTGAATTTCTGCTCGTACCGTGTGCTATAATGTGAATTTCGGCTCGTACCGTGTGCTATAAGGTGAAAGGGGCACCAGCACTAGATAGTATAAGGGGTTCTACTATACTGGACACGCCCCCTTTTGGGTGACCACGCACCATTTTCTGGAGCGCGCCAAAGGCGTTCGCATAATTGCATCCTTGACTTTTGCATACCCCCACTTCAAAATTTCCACTTCGACCACTGCCTATATGTGTATATTACCCCATCGATATGCTTGGTCTGATGCTTGTCCTCCTCCTCCTCCTCATCATACTTTTGCACCAACCATATCATCGGTGCGAAACATATGTCTGAATCTAAGTATTTAAGCTTGTGACCACCTCTGTATAGGTCGCATATTCATTAACATGCCCACACTAAACACTGTGCCAGGGGTGTATCTAGGTGTCCGAGCACCCCTGGCAAAGTCAAGGACTGACCCCCCCCCCGCACTCTCCCGCCCGTTTGGGAGCTTTGGTATAATCCCCATGGTCCTTACGGAGTCCCCAGCATCCTCTAGGACGTTAGAGAAAATAAGATTTTACTTACCGGTAAATCTATTTCTCGTAGTCCGTAGAGGATGCTGGGGACTCCGTAAGGACCATGGGGATAGACGGGCTCCGCAGGAGACATGGGCACTTTAAGAAAGAATTTAATTCCTGGTGTGCACTGGCTCCTCCCTCTATGCCCCTCCTCCAGACCTCAGTTAGAGAAACTGTGCCCAGAGGAGATGGACAGTACGAGGAAAGGATTTTGTTAATCCAAGGGCAAGATTCATACCAGCCACACCAATCACACCGTATAACTTGTGATAAGCACCCAGTTAACAGTATGAAAACAACATATCATCAGTTCAAGACCGATGCAACTATAACATAACCCTTATTGAAGCAATAACTATATACAAGTATTGCAGAAGAAGTCCACACTTGGGACGGGCGCCCAGCATCCTCTACGGACTACGAGAAATAGATTTACCGGTAAGTAAAATCTTATTTTCTCTAACGTCCTAGAGGATGCTGGGGACTCCGTAAGGACCATGGGGATTATACCAAAGCTCCCAAACGGGCGGGAGAGTGCGGATGACTCTGCAGCACCGATTGAGCAAACATGAGGTCCTCCTCAGCCAGGGTATCAAACTTGTAGAATTTTGCAAAAGTGTTTGAACCCGACCAAGTAGCAGCTCGACACAGCTGTAGTGCCGAGAACCCCCGGGCAGCCGCCCAAGAAGAGCCCACCTTCCTAGTGGAATGGGCCTTGACCGATTTTGGTAACGGCAAACCAGCCGTGAATGCGCTTGCTGAATCGTGTTACAAATCCAGCGAGCAATAGTTTGCTTTGAAGCAGGGGCACCAATCTTGTTGGATGCATACAGGACAAACAGCGCTTCAGTTTTCCTGACTCTAGCCGTTCTGGCTACGTAAATTTTCAAAGCCCTGACCACATCAAGTAACTCGGAATCCTTCAAGTCACGTGTAGCCACAGGCACCACAATAGGTTGATTCATATGAAAAGATGAAACCACTTTTGGCAGAAATTGCGAACGGGTCCGCAATTCTGCTCTATCCAAATGGAAAACCAAGTAGGGGCTTTTATGTGACAAAGCCGCTAATTCAGACACTCGCCTAGCCGAAGCCAAGGCTAATAACATGACCACCTTCCACGTGAGATATTTCAACTCCACCGTTTTAAGTGGTTCAAACTAGAGATGAGCGGATTCGGTTTTACTCGGTTTTACTCGGTTCTCAAAACCGAATCTTATTGGCTATCCAAAACACGTGACATCCGTGAGCCAATTAGATGCCGTTTTGAGAACCGAGTAAAACCGAGTAAAACCGAACCCGCTCATCTCTAGTTCAAACCAGTGTGACTTTAGGAAACTTAACACCACGTTAAGATCCCAAGGTGCCACCGGAGGCACAAAAGAAGACTGAATATGCAGCACTCCCTTTACAAAAGTCTGAACGTCTGGGAGAGAAGCCAATTCTTTTTGAAAGAAAATGGATAGGGCCGAAATCTGGACCTTAATGGAACCTAATTTAAGGCCCAAATTCACTCCAGTTTGTAGGAAGTGAAGGAAACGGCCCAGATGGAATTCTTCCGTAGGAGCATTCTTGGTCTCACACCAAGAAACATATTTTCGCCATATACGGTGATAATGTTTTGCTGTTACTTCCTTCCTAGCCTTTATCAGCGTAGGGATAACCTCAACCGGAATGCCTTTTTCTGCTAGGATCCGGCGGTCAACCGCCATGCCGTCAAACGCAGCCGCGGTAAGTCTTGGAACAGACAGGGTCCCTGTTGCAACAAATCCTGTCTTAGAGGAAGAGGCCACGGATCTTCTGTGAGCAGTTCCTGCATATCTGGATACCAGGTCCGTCTTGGCCAATCTGGAACAATGAGGATTGTTCTCACTCCTTTTCTTCTTCTTATCCTCAACACCTTTGGTATGAGAGGAAGAGGAGGAAATACATAGACTGACCGGAACACCCACGGTGTCACTAGGGCGTCTACCGCTACTGCCTGAGGGTCTCTTGACCTGGCGCAATACCTCTGTAGCTTTTTGTTGAGGCGGGACTCCATCATGTCTATTTGTGGCAGTTCCCACCGACTCACAATCTGTGCGAAGACTTTTGGATGAAGTCCCCACTCTCCCGGGTGTAGATCGTGTCTGCTGAGATAGTCTGCTTCCCAGTTGTCCACTCCCGGAATGAACACTGCTGACAGTGTGCTTACATGATTCTCCGCCCAGCGAAGAATTCTGGTGGCTTCCGCCATTGCCACTCTGCTCCTTGTGCCGCCTTGGCGGTTTACATGAGCCACTGCGGTGATGTTGTCTGACTGGATCAGAACTGGTCGGTCGCGAAGTAAGGTCTCCGCTTGACGTAGGGCGTTGTATATGGCCCTTAGCTCCAGGATGTTGATGTGAAGACAAGTCTCTTGACTTGACCAAAGACCCTGGAAATTTCTTCCCTGTGTGACTGCTCCCCAACCTCGGAGGCTTGCGTCCGTGGTCACCAGGATCCAGTCCTGAATGCCGAATCTGCGGCCTTCGAGAAGGTGAGCACTCTGCAGCCACCACAGTAGTGACACCCTGGCCCTGGGGGACAGGGTGATCAACCGATGCATCTGAAGATGTGACCCGGACCACTTGTCCAGTAGGTCCCATTGGAAAGTCCTCGCATGGAACCTGCCGAAGGGAATGGCCTCGTATGACACCACCATCTTTCCCAGGACTTGAGTGCAATGATGCACTGACACCTGTTTTGGTTTCAATAGGTTCTTATCCAGAGTCATGAGTTCCTGGGCCTTCTCTATCGGGAGATAAACCCTCTTCTGGTCCGTGTCCAGAATCATGCCCAAGAAGGGTAGACGAGTCGTACAGTAGGAACCAACTGCGACTTTGGAATATTGAGAATCCAGCCGTGTTGCTGTAACACTTTCAGTGAAAGAGATACGCTGTTCAGCAACTGCTCTCTTGATCTCGCTTTTATGAGGAGATCGTCCAAGTACGGGATAATTGTGACACCTTGCTTCTGCAGGAGCACCATCATTTCCGCCATTACCTTGGTGAAAATCCTCGGGGCCATTGAGAGACCAAACGGCAACGTCTGAAATTGGTAATGACAATCCTGTACCGCAAATCTTAGGTACGCCTGATGAGGTGGATAAATGGGGACATGAAGGTACGCATCCTTTATGTCCAGTGACACCATAAAATCCCCCCCTTCCAGGCTTACGATGACCGCTCTTAGCGATTCCATCTTGAACTTGAACCTTTTCAAGTATAGGTTCAGAGATTTTAAATTCAATATGGGTCTGACCGAACCGTCCGGTTTCGGGACTACAAACATGGTCGAATAATAACCCCTTCCCTGTTGAAGGAGGGGAACCTTGACCACCACCTGCTGAAGATACAATTTTTGTATTGCGTTTAACACTATTTCCCTCTCTTGGGGGGAAGATGGTAGGGCCGATTTGAAATACCGGCGAGGAGGCACCTCTTCGAATTCCAGCTTGTAACCCTGAGACACAATTTCTATTGCCCAAGGATCCACCTGGGAGTGAACCCACATGTGGCTGAAATTCCGAAGACGTGCCCCCACCGGGCCCGACTCCGCCAGTGGAGCCCCAGCGTCATGCGGTGGATTTTGCAGAGGCCGGTGAGGACTTCTGTTCCTGGGAACTAGCTGTGTTGTGCAGCTTCTTTCCTCTGCCCCTACCTCTGGCAAGAAAGGACGCACTTCGGACTTTCTTGTTTCTTTGTGAACGAAAGGACTGCATTTGATAATGCGGTGCTCTCTTAGGCTGTGAGGGAACATAAGGCAAAAAATTTGACTTTCCAGCTGTAGCTGTGGAGACCAGGTCCGAGAGACCTTCCCCGAACAATTCCTCACCCCTGTAAGGTAAAACCTCCATATGCCTTTTTGAGTCGGCATCACCTGTCCATTGCCGAGTCCACGGGACCCTTCTGGCAGAAATCGACATAGCGTTTATTCTAGAACCCAGTAGACTAATGTCTCTTTGAGCATCTCTCATATATAGGACAGCGTCTTTTATATGCCCCAGGGTCAATAATACAGTATCCTTATCTAGGGTATCCCATTCCTCAGATAAGATATCCGTCCATGCCGCTACAGCACTACACACCCATGCCGACGCAATTGCCGGTCTTAGTAAGGTACCTGAATGTGTATAAATGGACTTCAGGGTAACCTCCTGTTTGCGGTCAGCAGCATCTTTGAGGGTAGCCGTATCCTGGGACGGCAGGGCTACCATTTTGGATAAGCGTGTTAAAGCTTTGTCCACCCTAGGGGAGGATTCCCATTGTAGCCTATCCGTTGGCGGGAAAGGATACGCCATAAGAATCCGTTTGGAAATCTGCATTTTCTTATCTGGAGATTCCCAAGCTTTTTCACATAACTCATTCAGTTCGTGTGAGGGGGGAAAAGTTACCTCAGGCTTCTTTCCCTTATACATATACACCTTCGTGTCAGGGACAGGGGTTTCCTCTGTGATGTGCAAAACATCCTTTATTGCTATAATCATATATCGAAGGGATTTAGCCAATTTTGGCTGTAACTTTGCATCATCGTAATCGACACTGGAGTCAGAATCCATGTCGGTATCTGTGTCAACAATTTGGGATAGTGGGCGCTTATGAGACCCTGACGGTCCCTGCAACAGAGTGTCAGGCACAGGTTGAGACCCTGACTGTCTCAATGCATCAGCCTTGTCAAATCTTCTATGCAAGGAATTAACATTATCATTTAAAACCTTCCACATATCCATCCAATCAGGTGTCGGCGCCGTCGGCGGAGACACCACATTCATTTGCTCCCGCTCCTCTCCCACATAGCCTTCCTCATCAGACATGTCGACACAAGCGTACCGACACACCACACACACACACAGGGAATGTCCTTTCTGAAGACAGTTCCCCCATAAGGCCCTTTGGAGAGACAGAGAGAGAGAGTATGCCAGCACACACCCCAGCGCTATAATATCCCAGGAATAACACAGTAACTTAATGTTAACCCAGTAGCTGCTATATGTATAGTTTTTGCGCCTAATTATGTGCCCCCCCCTCTCTTTTCAACCCTCTTCTACCGTGTATCAGCAGGGGAGAGTCCGGGGAGCTTCCTCTCAGCGGTGCTGTGGAGAAAAAATGGCGCTGGTGAGTGCTGAGGGAGAAGCCCCGCCCCCTCGACGGCGGGCTTCTGTCCCGCTTATACAGTAATTTTGGTGGGGGCTCATACATATATACAGTGCCCAGCTGTATATATGTGTACTTTTGCCAACATGAGGTCCCAAATGCTGCCCAGGGCGCCCCCCCCCTGCGCCCTGCACCCTTACAGTGACCGGAGTATGTGAGGTGTGTGGAGCAATGGCGCACAGCTGCAGTGCTGTGCGTTACCTCTAGTGAAGATCATGAAGTCTTCTGCCGCCTGTGAAGTCTTCTTTTCTTCTCATACTCACCCGGCTTCTATCTTCCGGCTCTGAGAAGGGGACGGCGGCGCGGCTCTGGGATGGACGGCAAGGGTGAGATCCTTCGTACAAATTCCTCTGGAGCTAATGGTGTCCAGTAGCCTAAGAAGCAGGACCTAGCTTCAGAGAGTAGGGCTGCTTCTCTCCCCTCAGTCCCTCGATGCAGGGAGTCTGTTGCCAGCAGAGCTCCCTGAAAATAAAAAACCTAACAAAATACTTTCTATCAGTAAACTCAGGAGAGCTCACTGAAAAGCACCCAGCTCCTCTGGGCACAGTGTCAAACTGAGGTATGGAGGAGGGGCATAGAGGGAGGAGCCAGTGCACACCAGGAACTAAATTCTTTCTTAAAGTGCCCATGTCTCCTGCGGAGCCCGTCTATCCCCATGGTCCTTACGGAGTCCCCAGCATCCTCTAGGACGTTAGAGAAAAGGGGCATGGTCACACAATAGTACCCCCAATTTAAATTCCACCACACAGTAGTTTCCCTTACTCACATTACACCACACAGTAATGTCCATTATTCACGTTATACTACACAGTAGTACTCCTTATATACATTATGCCACATGCTAGAGCCCCTTATTAACATTATGTTACACAGTAGTAACCCTTATAAACATTATGCCACGTTAGAGCCCATTACATGCGTTACACCACAGTACAGCAGACCCCTTATATACATTGCGCCAGGTAGAGCCCCTTATACACACTGCGCCAGGTAGAGACCCTTATGCACACTGTGCCAGGTAGAGACCCTTATACACATTGCGCCAGGTAGAGACCCTTATACACACTGCGATAGGTAGAGCCCCTTATACACAGTGCGCCAGGTAGCTTCTTATACACATTGTGCCAGGTAGAGCACCTTATACACACTCCGCAAGGTAACCCCTTATACACACTGCGCCAGTAGAGACCCATATGCACATTGTGCCAGGTAGAGCCCCTTACCCATACTGCGCCAGGTAACCCCTTATACACACTGTGCTAGGTAGCCCATTATACACACTGCACCAGGTAGCCCCTTATCCACATAGTGCCAGGTAACCACTTATACACATGGTGCCAGGTAGCCCCTTATACACACTGCGCCATGTACCCCATTATACACACTGCGCCAGGTAGCCCCTTATACACACTGTGCCAGGTAGCCCATTATACACACTGTGCCAGGTAGCCCATTATACACACTGTGCCACGTACCCCCTTATACACATTGTACCAGGTAGCCCCATATACACATTGTGCCAGGTAGCCCCTTATACACACTGCGCCAGGTAGCCCTGTTACATTCCTGATGCTCAGAACTAGAGAGATGTTGCGTAGTGAGTCCAGAGCACCAGGACGTGACGCTGAAATAAGGGGTGGTACGGGAATAGCCCCTAGCACCCTACCTCCATTGTTTTACCCATGTGGTCAGTTCACGCCTGAGTGACTATGGTTTCTTGGGCCCACGGCAGCCGCGTTTGAAGGGCGGATTAGGTCTGCCCAACTCCGATGCCCCCAGGTCTTAGAGTGAGACAAGGCGTGAACCGAGATAGGATAATAACAAGGGGACCTCTAACTAAAGCAAACACAAAGCTAGGGGCTACTAACTACCCTAAAACTAAATATATGTGCGGCACGCCGCCAAAGAAAAAGAACAACAAAAGATACCACTGTCCACTCCCCCACACGGCACCGCCGAGTTCTGGGGAGGACAGTGAAAAGCGGAAACCTCCGCAAAAACCACCAATACAAAATTAACACAAGGACTAAGCGGCCTAGGCCGCAACACGCGGCAGAAGCCACTACTCACGAAACCGGGAGAGAACCCCAACAAGCGAGAACCCCAGATGACTGCAACAGGTTCACTTGGACAGGAAGGATTCCCAGGACCGGCTTCAGAACTCCAGAACTCAGGAGCACAGGGAGCAGGATCGACCAGATACAGCTGACCAGGAACAGACGTTGCAAGGCAGGAACAGCATACAGGAAGCTATCACCGGCGAGGCTGCAGTGTGCTGGCTCCCATAAAAAGACCCTGCTGGCCAATGACAGGAGGGCCAGGAAGACCAGCCCCCAGACCCTAATTACTAGTTGCCGTGCAGCTGCCCTGCTGCACGAGCAACTAATCAATCCTATCTGGCAACGGGGAACGCGGTCCGCCAATGGCGTCCCCGTTGCTATGGACCCAGCGGCTGAGGACGCCCAGCGTCCTAGCGTTGCCAGGGACCCGGCGGCTACAGTACGCACGACGTCCTGGCGTTGCTAGGCGCCGGGCGGATAGGGAGGGAGGTGCGGTGGCCGTGAGCGTCGCTCGGAAGCAGACCGAGCGGCGCCGCGGACCGTGGCACCTAACAGTACCCCCCCATGAGGATGGGTTAAAGAACCCCTAAAGCCGGGTTTCTGTGAAAATTCCTGAAAGAATAATCTCTTAAGTTTAGGGGCATGTAAATTGTTATCCAGGACCCAAGACCTTTCTTCCGGGCCATAGCCTTTCCAGTGAACCAAAAAATAAAGCCGGCCCCGAGAAACTTTGGAATCTAAAACCTTCTCCACCAAGAACTCTTGTTGCCCCTGAACATCCACCGGAGGTCTACCCTGGGAAGTCTTCCAAGGGAATCTCCTGGAAGAAAAATACTGCTTCAGAAGGGAACAGTGAAAAGTATTGCCAATTTTGAGTGATTTAGGCAAGCGTAGCCGAAAAGCAACTGGGTTGACCTTCTTAACGATAAGGAACGGTCCAATAAATTTGGGTCCCAATTTAGCCGAGGGTTGTCGGAGCTTGATGTTGCGGGTTGACAACCACACCTTATCTCCCACCTTAAAAGTGCATGGGCGTCGGAACCTATCAGAAATTTTTTTTTCTCGGAAGGCAGCCTTCTTAAGGGCAAGGTGCACCTTTTTCCAAATCATTCTGAGATGGGAAGTTAAGGTCAACGAGGAGACTGGAAAATGAGGGTAAAAAGAATTGGCTCTAGGATGAAAGCCCAAGACCGAAAAGAATGGGGACTCCTTGGTGGAAGAATGACAAGAGTTATTATAGGCAAACTCGGCCAAAGGAAGAAATTCAGACCAATCATTCTGAAGTTTGGCCGGATATAGCTGTAAATACTGTTTTAACGACTGATTAACACGTTCAGTTTGTCCGTTAGACTGTGGATGGTACCCAGATGTTAAAGAGAGTTTCATATTTAATGAGGCACAAAAACGTTTCCAGAAACGGGCGATGAATTGCGGTCCCCGATCAGAGACAATATCCCTGGGTAAACCATGGAGCCTGAACACATGGCGGAGAAACAAAACTGCCAACCCTTGAGCAGAGGGTAATCGGGGGAGAGCAATGAAGTGGGCCATCTTACTAAAACGGTCTACTACCAACCAAATGACTCGAAATCCAGCTGAAAGAGGAAGGTCCACCACGAAATCCATGGATATATGTGACCATGGCCTGAGAGGAACGGCTAGAGGCATGAGTTGCCCGACCGGCAATGATCGAGATACCTTGTACTGAGCACAAACCTGACAGGAATGGACAAATTCCCTTACATCTTTAGAAAGATTAGGCCACCACACTGAGCGAGAGATTAACTCCAAGGTCTTAGTGATACCCGGATGAGAAACTCAGCTAGAACAGTGCCTCTCAGAAATTCAGGGACGAAGAGACGATCTGCAGGAGTGACTTTGGGAGCCTGCTGCTGAAGCTGGACTAGCTGTGTAAATAAATCCTGTGTGAGGCCAGCCCGGATGACAGACGATGGGACTATGGGGGTAGTAGCCGGGTGGTTATTGTGAACCGGAAGAAAACAGCGTGACAGGGTATCGGCTTTTGTATTCTTGGAACCGGGCCTGAAGGTGATAATAAACCTGAAACGGGTAAAAAAAAAAGCCCAACGTGCCTGTCGAGCATTAAGCCGTTTAGCTGACTCAATATACTGCAGGTTCTTGTGGTCAGTAAACACCGTAATGGTATGCCTTGCTCCTTCCAGCCAGTGCCTCCACTCCTCGAAAGCCCATTTAACTGCCAACAATTCTCGATTACCAACATCATAGTTGGATTCTGCGGAGGAGAATTTTCTGGACATGAAGGCACATGGGTGTAATTCCTGAGACTCCGGGTCTTCCTGAGAAAGGATAGCCCCCACTCCAACCTCTGAGGCATCTACCTCGACAATAAAGGGGAGATCCGGGTTAGGGTGTCTGAGTACTGGAGCTGAGACAAAGCACATATATTTGCACACACTGTGTTCCCTGATTAGCACACAAGGACTCCAGTGTGCACAAAGAATGGGCGCTGGGGTTTACCAATGGAGGAGATTTTTTTCCCAATATACAGTAGTTAGTGGATACTGCTGCTCTTTAGTTAAAGGATAATTGCATTCCTTATAAAAAACAAAGATATATAAAAATACCTCCCGGGATATAATCTCGGAAGTATACCAAGAGCGCTGCTTCCACCCCAATTTCTATACTATTATATAATTTCACAACCGGTTTTATATTCAATCTTTTTTATTTATATAAAAATAGTGCTCTAAATAAGCACAAATAAAAAGAATTTCATCGTGTACAATACATGCTGCAGCATAATAATTAATATTACAACCAAAAAACATAAGAGGCTTATTTGTATCCGGATCTGAGGCTTATATTAAAAACAAATTTAGCTGGGTAATGTCCACATTACATCAATATGTCCCAGTAAGTTGCAAAAAATCCTTTCATTTCATAATCTCTGTGATCCGAAATTGATTCAATTAATAGGTGTATAAATCTTCAGATTGTCCCAATTTTACTTGGATTCTTAATATTGTTTGCACACATATATTTTACCTTCACAGGTGTTTACCATACGGATTCTTATTGATTTCGCCTCCAGTACTGGACTCTTTGCTGTTACGGTTCTCCTTTAGTAATTGAAGACATCATTCGTCAGGTGCTTCTGCTCACAGTGCTCAGGCTCCCTCTGCTGGTATTAGCCCGTATTGCAATTTACACTGTGTGACAGTATTGCTGACCCCGTGCTACAGCGGTCCGGAGGTGAAAATCTGTTACCACGGTCACTCGAATACGCGTTTCTCCGCCTTGATGCTCCCTCAGCGGCTTCCTCAGCTCAAATGGAAGGCAGACTTGGCTTCAGGCGACCAATTGGAAGGGTCCGCTCCTTTTTTAGTCAATGCCACAATAGGAGCAACCAAACCTGAGAAGGTATGAATAAAACGCCTATAGTAATGTGCAAACCCTAAAAAGCGCTGAATTGCTTTTAAGTTCGTGGGTTGTGCCCAATTTAGGATGGCCTGGAGTTTTTTTGGTTCCATGAAAAACCCCTTAGGAGAAATAATATACCCCAGGAAGGACACTTCTGTGATGTGGAAATCACATTTCTCCACTTTGGCGTATAAATGATTTTCCCGTAACTTCTGAAGGACCAGTCGCACATGGGTAATATGTTGTTCAAAAGACTCAGAGTAAATCAAAATGTCGTCTAAATAAACGACTACGAACTTTCCTAGAAAGTCGCGAAGGACGTCGTTAATGAGATCTTGAAATACAGCAGGAGCATTAGACAGCCCAAACGGCATCACCAGGTATTCATAATGTCCCGACTGTGTGCTGAAAGCCGTCTTCCACTCATCCCCAGATTTAATTCGGATGAGATTGTAAGCCCCTCTAAGATCGATCTTGGAAAAGATAACGGCAGTCCGGAGCTGATCAATAGTACTGAAATCAGTGGCAAGGGGTAGGTGTTTTTAACAGAAATTTTATTCAGAGCCCGATAATCAATACATGGTCTGAGCGACCCATCTTTTTTCTCAACAAAAAAGAACCCTGCACTCAATGGAGATTTCGAGGGCCTAATGAAGCCTTTTTTTAGGCTCTCCTGTACATAATCATTCATTGCCGTAGTTTCCGGCCCAGACAGGGCATATAGTCTCCCTTTAGGCAAAGAGGCACCGGGAACTAAGTCAATAGCGCAGTCATAGGACCGATGAGGAGGCAGAATATCCGCATTACCCTTGGAGAAAACATCGGCAAAGTCCTGATATTCCAAAGGAATAAGTTCTGGGGTGACTGCCGCAACCCGGACTGGACGGGAAATACATTCCTTAATACAAAAGTGACCCCATCGGGAAATCTCCCCAGACTGCCAATCTATGGTGGGATTATGAAAGGCAAGCCAGGGGTGACCCAAAACTACGTGGACAGCCGGACAATGGGTAAGGTAAAATTCGATTTTCTCCGAATGTAGGGCCCCCACTGTCAGTTGTACTGGAGGTGTGCGGTGAGTGATTACCCCATTAGAAAGCGGACCACCATCCAAGCCGTGCATGGTGATACGTTTATCCAAAGATATCTGTGGAACGCCCAAAGCCTGAGCCCAACCAAGATCCATAAAATTTCCTGCAGCTCCACTGTCGACGAAGGCCGACACCAACGAACTGAGACTACCAAAGAAAATTTTTACAGGAACTAATAAGGAATCAGTAGAGGAGATCAATTGCAGACCCAAGTGAACCCCCTCACAATTCCCTTGGTCAGAGCGTTTCCCTGCTTATTCGGGCAATTACGTGCGATATGTCCCTTGCTACCACAATACAAGCAAAGACCAGAATTTAGCCTTCTGGTTCTTTCCTCTGGGGACAGCCGGGAGAGACCCATTTGCATGGGCTTCCTCGACGTCCTCAGGGAAAGTATACACACATGGACTAGGCCTGAAACTAGCTCCTCTTTCAGCCCTCTGCTCCCGGAGACGACGATCAATTTTAATAGCAAGCTCCATGAGTTTGTCTAAAGTCTCTGGAGCGGGGTACTGAAGGAGACTGTCTTTAATAACTTCAGACAAACCGAGGCGAAACTGACTGCGCAGGGCCGGGTCATTCCAGCCACAGTCGTTCGACCAACGGCGAAACTCGGTACAATACGCCTCTGCTGGATTTTTCCCTTGCTTAAGTGCACGCAGGTGGCTCTCAGCCGACGCTTCTCTATCAGGGTCATCGTACAGAAGGCCTAGAGACTTAAAAAAGGCATCTACAGAAAGCAAGGCAACATCATCGGCTTTTAGCCCAAAAGCCCAGGTTTGCGGATCGCCTTGTAACAAAGACATCACAATCCCGACCCGTTGAGACTCAGTACCAGAGGATCGGGGCCTTAAACGAAAATAAAGCTTACAAGCTTCCTTGAAATTAAAAAAATCCTTTCGGTTACCTGAAAACTATTCAGGAAGGTGCATCTTTGGTTCTGGAATCATACTCGGGGAGGCTCGCAAAAGATCTTCCTGCGATCTCACCCGAAGAGTAAGATCCTGAACCATCTGAGTTAGTTCCCGAATCTGGTTGGCCAAAAGCTGGCTGGGATTCGGTCCTAATACTGCCGGATTCATGAGGCCGAATTTCAAGGCCCACCAAAAACAAATAACTCTTTATATTATACTTTTTTTGTTGTTTTTGGGCCGGTGATAATGTTACGTTCCTGATGCTCAGAACTAGGGAGATGTTGCGTAGTGAGTCCAGAGCACCAGGACGTGACGCTGAAATAAGGGTGGTACGGGAATAGCCCCTAGCACCCTACCTCCATTGTTTCACCCGTGTGGTCAGTTCACGCCTGAGTGACTATGGTTTCTTGGGCCCACGGCAGCCGCGTTTGAAGGGCGGATTAGGTCTACCCAACTCCGATGCCCCCAGGTCTTAGAGTGAGACAAGGCGTGAACCGAGACAGGATAATAACAAGGGGACCTCTAACTAAAGCAAACACAAAGCTAGGGGCTACTAACTACCCTAAAACTAAATATATGTGCGGCACGCCGCCAAAGAAAAAGAACAACAAAAGATACCACTGTCCACTCCCCCACACGGCACCGCCGAGTTCTGGGGAGGACAGTGAAAAGCGGAAACCTCCGCAAAAACCACCAATACAAAATTAACACAAGGACTAAGCGGCCTAGGCCGCAACACGCGGCAGAAGCCGCTACTCACGAAACCGGGAGAGAACCCCAACAAGCGAGAACCCCCAGATGACTGCAACAGGTTCACTTGGACAGGAAGGATTCCCAGGACCGGCTTCAGAACTCCAGAACTCAGGAGCACAGGGAGCAGGATCGACCAGATACAGCTGACCAGGAACAGACGTTGCAAGGCAGGAACAGCATACAGGAAGCTATCACCGGCGAGGCTGCAGTGTGCTGGCTCCCATAAAAAGACCCTGCTGGCCAATGACAGGAGGGCCAGGAAGACCAGCCTCCAGACCCTAATTACTAGTTGCCGTGCAGCTGCCCTGCTGCACGAGCAACTAATCAATCCTATCTGGCAACGGGGAACGCGGTCCGCCAATGGCGTCCCCGTTGCTATGGACCCAGCGGCTAAGGACGCCCAGCGTCCTAGCGTTGCCAGGGACCCGGCGGCTACAGTACGCATGACGTCCTGGCGTTGCTAGGCACCGGGCGGATAGGGAGGGAGGTGCGGTGGCCGTGAGCGTCGCTCGGAAGCAGACCGAGCGGCGCCGCGGACCGTGGCACCTAACAGTACCCCCCCCCTTGAGGAGGGGTTAAAGAACCCCTAAAGCCGGGTTTCTGTGAAAATTCCTGAAAGAATAATCTCTTAAGTTTAGGGGCATGTAAATTGTTATCCAGGACCCAAGACCTTTCTTCCGGGCCATAGCCTTTCCAGTGAACCAAAAAATAAAGCCGGCCCCGAGAAACTTTGGAATCTAAAACCTTCTCCACCAAGAACTCTTGTTGCCCCTGAACATCCACCGGAGGTCTACCCTGGGAAGTCTTCCAAGGGAATCTCCTGGAAGAAAAATACTGCTTCAGAAGGGAACAGTGAAAAGTATTGCCAATTTTGAGTGATTTAGGCAAGCGTAGCCGAAAAGCAACTGGGTTGACCTTCTTAACGATAAGGAACGGTCCAATAAATTTGGGTCCCAATTTAGCCGAGGGTTGTCGGAGCTTGATGTTGCGGGTTGACAACCACACCTTATCTCCCACCTTAAAAGTGCATGGGCGTCGGAACCTATCAGAAATTTTTTTTTCTCGGAAGGCAGCCTTCTTAAGGGCAAGGTGCACCTTTTTCCAAATCATTCTGAGATGGGAAGTTAAGGTCAACGAGGAGACTGGAAAATGAGGGTAAAAAGAATTGGCTCTAGGATGAAAGCCCAAGACCGAAAAGAATGGGGACTCCTTGGTGGAAGAATGACAAGAGTTATTATAGGCAAACTCGGCCAAAGGAAGAAATTCAGACCAATCATTCTGAAGTTTGGCCGGATATAGCCGTAAATACTATTTTAACGACTGATTAACACGTTCAGTTTGTCCGTTAGACTGTGGATGGTACCCAGATGTTAAAGAGAGTTTCATATTTAATGAGGCACAAAAACGTTTCCAGAAACGGGCGATGAATTGCGGTCCCCGATCAGAGACAATATCCCTGGGTAAACCATGGAGCCTGAACACATGGCGGAGAAACAAAACTGCCAACCCTTGAGCAGAGGGTAATCGGGGGAGAGCAATGAAGTGGGCCATCTTACTAAAACGGTCTACTACCAACCAAATGACTCGAAATCCAGCTGAAAGAGGAAGGTCCACCACGAAATCCATGGATATATGTGACCATGGCCTGAGAGGAACGGCTAGAGGCATGAGTTGCCTGACCGGCAATGATCGAGATACCTTGTACTGAGCACAAACCTGACAGGAACGGACAAATTCCCTTACATCTTTAGAAAGATTAGGCCACCACACTGAGCGAGAGATTAACTCCAAGGTCTTAGTGATACCCGGATGAGAAACTCAGCTAGAACAGTGCCTCTCAGAAATTCAGGGACGAAGAGACGATCTGCAGGAGTGACTTTGGGAGCCTGCTGCTGAAGCTGGACTAGCTGTGTAAATAAATCCTGTGTGAGGCCAGCCCGGATGACAGACGATGGGACTATGGGGGTAGTAGCCGGGTGGTTATTGTGAACCGGAAGAAAACAGCGTGACAGGGTATCGGCTTTTGTATTCTTGGAACCGGGCCTGAAGGTGATAATAAACCTGAAACGGGTAAAAAAAAAAGCCCAACGTGCCTGTCGAGCATTAAGCCGTTTAGCTGACTCAATATACTGCAGGTTCTTGTGGTCAGTAAACACCGTAATGGTATGCCTTGCTCCTTCCAGCCAGTGCCTCCACTCCTCGAAAGCCCATTTAACTGCCAACAATTCTCGATTACCAACATCATAGTTGGATTCTGCGGAGGAGAATTTTCTGGACATGAAGGCACATGGGTGTAATTCCTGAGACTCCGGGTCTTCCTGAGAAAGGATAGCCCCCACTCCAACCTCTGAGGCATCTACCTCGACAATAAAGGGGAGATCCGGGTTAGGGTGTCTGAGTACTGGAGCTGAGACAAAGCACATATATTTGCACACACTGTGTTCCCTGATTAGCACACAAGGACTCCAGTGTGCACAAAGAATGGGCGCTGGGGTTTACCAATGGAGGAGATTTTTTCCCCAATATACAGTAGTTAGTGGATACTGCTGCTCTTTAGTTAAAGGATAATTGCATTCCTTATAAAAAACAAAGATATATAAAAATACCTCCCGGGATATAATCTCGGGAGTATACCAAGAGCGCTGCTTCCACCCCAATTTCTATACTATTATATAATTTCACAACCGGTTTTATATTCAATCTTTTTTATTTATATAAAAATAGTGCTCTAAATAAGCACAAATAAAAAGAATTTCATCGTGTACAATACATGCTGCAGCATAATAATTAATATTACAACCAAAAAACATAAGAGGCTTATTTGTATCCGGATCTGAGGCTTATATTAAAAACAAATTTAGCTGGGTAATGTCCACATTACATCAATATGTCCCAGTAAGGTGCAAAAAAATCCTTTCATTTCATAATCTCTGTGATCCGAAATTGATTCAATTAATAGGTGTATAAATCTTCAGATTGTCCCAATTTTACTTGGATTCTTAATATTGTTTGCACACATATATTTTACCTTCACAGGTGTTTACCATACGGATTCTTATTGATTTCGCCTCCAGTACTGGACTCTTTGCTGTTACGGTTCTCCTTTAGTAATTGAAGACATCATTCGTCAGGTGCTTCTGCTCACAGTGCTCAGGCTCCCTCTGCTGGTATTAGCCCGTATTGCAATTTACACTGTGTGACAGTATTGCTGACCCCGTGCTACAGCGGTCCGGAGGTGAAAATCTGTTACCACGGTCACTCGAATACGCGTTTCTCCGCCTTGATGCTCCCTCAGCGGCTTCCTCAGCTCAAATGGAAGGCAGACTTGGCTTCAGGCGACCAATTGGAAGGGTCCGCTCCTTTTTTAGTCAATGCCACAATAGGAGCAACCAAACCTGAGAAGGTATGAATAAAACGCCTATAGTAATTTGCAAACCCTAAAAAGCGCTGAATTGCTTTTAAGTTCGTGGGTTGTGCCCAATTTAGGATGGCCTGGAGTTTTTTTGGTTCCATGAAAAACCCCTTAGGAGAAATAATATACCCCAGGAAGGACACTTCTGTGATGTGGAAATCACATTTCTCCACTTTGGCGTATAAATGATTTTCCCGTAACTTCTGAAGGACCAGTCGCACATGGGTAATATGTTGTTCAAAAGACTCAGAGTAAATCAAAATGTTGTCTAAATAAACGACTACGAACTTTCCTAGAAAGTCGCGAAGGACGTCGTTAATGAGATCTTGAAATACAGCAGGAGCATTAGACAGCCCAAACGGCATCACCAGGTATTCATAATGTCCCGACTGTGTGCTGAAAGCCGTCTTCCACTCATCCCCAGATTTAATTCGGATGAGATTGTAAGCCCCTCTAAGATCGATCTTGGAAAAGATAACGGCAGTCCGGAGCTGATCAATAGTACTGAAATCAGTGGCAAGGGGTAGGTGTTTTTAACAGAAATTTTATTCAGAGCCCGATAATCAATACATGGTCTGAGCGACCCATCTTTTTTCTCAACAAAAAAGAACCCTGCACTCAATGGAGATTTCGAGGGCCTAATGAAGCCTTTTTTTAGGCTCTCCTGTACATAATCATTCATTGCCGTAGTTTCCGGCCCAGACAGGGCATATAGTCTCCCTTTAGGCAAAGAGGCACCGGGAACTCAGTCAATAGCGCAGTCATAGGACCGATGAGGAGGCAGAATATCCGCATTACCCTTGGAGAAAACATCGGCAACTTCCTGATATTCCAAAGGAATAAGTTCTGGGGTGACTGCCGCAACCCGGACTGGACGGGAAATACATTCCTTAATACAAAAGTGACCCCATCGGGAAATCTCCCCAGACTGCCAATCTATGGTGGGATTATGAAAGGCAAGCCAGGGGTGACCCAAAACTACGTGGACAGCCGGACAATGGGTAAGGTAAAATTCGATTTTCTCCGAATGTAGGGCCCCCACTGTCAGTTGTACTGGAGGTGTGCGGTGAGTGATTACCCCATTAGAAAGCGGACCACCATCCAAGCCGTGCATGGTGATATGTTTATCCAAAGGTATCTGTGGAACGCCCAAAGCCTGAGCCCAACCAAGATCCATGAAATTTCCCGCAGCTCCACTGTCGACGAAGGCCGACACCAACGAACTGAGACTACCAAAGGAAATTTTTACAGGAACTAATAAGGAATCAGTAGAGGAGATCAATTGCAGACCCAAGTGAACCCCCTCACAATTCCCTTGGTCAGAGCGTTTCCCTGCTTATTCGGGCAATTACGTGCGATATGTCCCTTGCTACCACAATACAAGCAAAGACCAGAATTTAGCCTTCTGGTTCTTTCCTCTGGGGACAGCCGGGAGAGACCCATTTGCATGGGCTTCCTCGACGTCCTCAGGGAAAGTATACACACATGGACTAGGCCTGAAACTAGCTCCTCTTTCAGCCCTCTGCTCCCGGAGACGACGATCAATTTTAATAGCAAGCTCCATGAGTTTGTCTAAAGTCTCTGGAGCGGGGTACTGAAGGAGACTGTCTTTAATAACTTCAGACAAACCGAGGCGAAACTGACTGCGCAGGGCCGGGTCATTCCAGCCACAGTCGTTCGACCAACGGCGAAACTCGGTACAATACGCCTCTGCTGGAATTTTCCCTTGCTTAAGTGCACGCAGGTGGCTCTCAGCCGACGCTTCTCTATCAGGGTCATCGTACAGAAGGCCTAGAGACTTAAAAAAGGCATCTACAGAAAGCAAGGCAACATCATCGGCTTTTAGCCCAAAAGCCCAGGTTTGCGGATCGCCTTGTAACAAAGACATCACAATCCCGACCCGTTGAGACTCAGTACCAGAGGATCGGGGCCTTAAACGAAAATAAAGCTTACAAGCTTCCTTGAAATTAAAAAAATCCTTTCGGTTACCTGAAAACCATTCAGGAAGGTGCATCTTTGGTTCTGGAATCATACTCGGGGAGGCTCGCAAAAGATCTTCCTGCGATCTCACCCGAAGAGTAAGATCCTGAACCATCTGAGTTAGTTCCCGAATCTGGTTGGCCAAAAGCTGGCTGGGATTCGGTCCTAATACTGCCGGATTCATGAGGCCGAATTTCAAGGCCCACCAAAAACAAATAACTCTTTATATTATACTTTTTTTGTTGTTTTTGGGCCGGTGATAATGTTACGTTCCTGATGCTCAGAACTAGGGAGATGTTGCGTAGTGAGTCCAGAGCACCAGGACGTGACGCTGAAATAAGGGTGGTACGGGAATAGCCCCTAGCACCCTACCTCCATTGTTTCACCCGTGTGGTCAGTTCACGCCTGAGTGACTATGGTTTCTTGGGCCCACGGCAGCCGCGTTTGAAGGGCGGATTAGGTCTGCCCAACTCCGATACCCCCAGGTCTTAGAGTGAGACAAGGCGTGAACCGAGACAGGATAATAACAAGGGGACCTCTAACTAAAGCAAACACAAAGCTAGGGGCTACTAACTACCCTAAAACTAAATATATGTGCGGCACGCCGCCAAAGGAAAAGAACAACAAAATATACCACTGTCCACTCCCCCACATGGCACCGCCGAGTTCCGGGGAGGACAGTGAAAAGCGGAAACCTCCGCAAAAACCACCAACACAAAATTAACACAAGGACTAAGCGGCCTAGGCCGCAACACGCGGCAGAAGCCGCTACTCACGAAACCGGGAGAGAACCCCAACAAGCGAGAACCCCCAGATGACTGCAACAGGTTCACTTGGACAGGAAGGATTCCCTGGACCGGCTTCAGAACTCCAGAACTCAGGAGCACAGGGAGCAGGATCGACCAGATACAGCTGACCAGGAACAGACGTTGCAAGGCAGGAACAGCATACAGGAAGCTATCACCGGCGAGGCTGCAGTGTGCTGGCTCCCATAAAAAGACCCTGCTGGCCAATGACAGGAGGGCCAGCAAGACCAGCCCCCAGACCCTAATTACTAGTTGCCGTGCAGCTGACCTGCTGCACGAGCAACTAATCAATCCTATCTGGCAACGGGGAACGCGGTCCGCCAATGGCGTCCCCGTTGCTATGGACCCAGCGGCTGAGGACGCCCGGCGTCCTAGCGTTGCCAGGGACCCGACGGCTACAGTACGCACGGTGTCCTGGCGTTGCTAGGCGCCGGGCGGCCAGGGAGGGAGGTGCGGCGGCCGTGAGTTTTGCTCGGAAGCAGACCGAGCGGTGCCGCGGACCGCGGCACCTAACAGTCCATTATACACACTGCACCAGGAAGCCCCTTATACACATGGTGCCAGGTAGCCACTTTTACACACGATGCCAGGTAGCCCCATACACACACTGCACCAGGTAGAGCCTTTTAGGAAAGAGAGTGAGTGTGTGTGTGTGTGTGTGTTTGAGTGTGTGTGTGTTTGTCTGATTGTTACTCACCAGGACAAAGTCACTAGCAGGACAGCGCCGTGCGGGAGGTGGACAGTACCACGCGAGGACTGGTAGGCTTGAGGTGTGTGGTGCAGTGCGGACAGCGGGGGGCAAATCAGATGGCCCCCCCAGGCAGTGCTTCACTTGCAGGGTCGCCCGGCCATATGTAGAGCTGGTAGCAGCCACAGGTGTTCGGCACGGCACCGCATTAAAATCTAGAAAATCTACATAAACTACAGCTCCCAGCAGACCTTACTGCCGGGAGCTCCCAAGCTCTCAAGGGCTGCTGGGAGCTGTAGTTAATGTAGCATTTACTGATTTCAGTGTGGACATCGGACACCGCCACCAGGAACTGTGGCTGCTGCCAGCTCTGCATGTTGCAAGGCATCACTGCGGGGCGGAGGCACACACAGGTACTGCCTCTAAAATGTACCTCCTGGCCACGGGTGGCACCACCAGGCAGTGCCCCTCCTTTGCTGGCGCCCCTGGCAAGTGCCATCCTGGTCAATGGGTAGATACGCCCCTGCACTGTGCGAACACCCCTTTACAGCCTCGTTACTCCCCCTGCTCTGCATCCCTGCTGCTGTGCCTATCTCCCCTGCTGCTGCTACCGCCAGCTGCTGTGCCTGTCACACTGTTTGACAGGCAGCGGCGCCGGCAGCTTGTAGCTTCCCTTACCCCCTGACAGTGTCAGCTTCAGTCAGTGTCCGTGTCCAGACTCCATGGCGAAAGGGGGTGGAGCTATATGGACGGAGGGGCAGAGCTACATGGGACAAAGGGACGGAGCTACACGGATCCAGGCTGCTACAGATTCAGCCAGCCAGACTACTGTGATAGGTAATTAGTGGATGGAAAGACTGAGTGAGAGTACATTTATATGTGTGTGTGTGTGTGTGTGTGTGTGTGTGTGTGTGTGTGTGTGTGTGTGTGTATGTATATGCAGGGGCAGGTAGTGCAGCTGCCATGGGGCCCAGAGCTGAGAGGGGCCACCTTCCCTGTCACAGTTACATGTGTATATATGTGTGTTTAGCCATTATGTGTACAAGTGGCACTTCTGCGGGATTATGCATAAGCGCACTACTACTAGGGGCATTATGTATAAGCGCACTACTACTTGGGGCATTATACATAAGCGGCACTACTACTGGGGGCATCATACATAATCGCACTACTATTGGGGACATTATGCATAAGCGCACTACTACTGGGGGCATTATACATAAGCGCACAACTACTAGGGGCATTGTACAGTGCATCCAGAAAGTATTCACAGCGCTTCACTTTTTCCACATTTTGTTATGTTACAGCCTTATTCCAAAATGGAATAAATTCATTTTTTTCCCCTCAAAATTCTACACACAATACCCCATAATGACAACATGAAAAAAGTTTTTTTGTGATTTTTGCAAATTTATTAAAAATAAAAAACTAAGAAATCACATGTGCATAAGTATTCACAGCCTTTGCCATGAAGCTCAAAATTGAGCTCAGGTGCATCCTGTTTCCACTGATCATCCTTGGGATGTTCCTACAGCTTAATTGGAGTCCACCTGTGGTAAATTCAGTTGATTGGACATGATTTGTAAAGGCACACGCCTGTCTATATACAGTCCCACACTTGTGTATGTCTGAGCACAAACCAAGCATGAAGTCAAAGGAATTGTCTATAGACCTCCGAGACAGGATTGTCTCGAGGCACAAATCTGGGGAAGGGTACAAAAAATATCTGCTGCTTTGAAGGTCCCAGTGAGCACAGTGGCCTCCATCATCCGTAAATGGAAGAAGTTCGGAACCACCAGGACTCTTCCTAGAGCTGGCCGTCCGTCTAAACTGAGCTATCGGGGGAGAAGGGCCCTAGTCAGGGAGGTGACCAAGAACCTGATGGTCACTCTGTCAGAGCTACAGCATTCCTCTGTGGAGAGACAGGAACCTTCCAGAAGGACAACCATCTCTGCAGCAATCCACCAATCAGGCCAATATGGTAGAGTGGCCAGATGGAAGCCACTTCTTAGTAAAAAGCACATGGCAGCCCACCTGGAGTTTGTCAAAATGCACCTGAAGGACTCTCAGACCATGAGAAACAAAATACTCTGGTTCTGATGAGACAAAGATTTAACTCTTTGGCGTGAATACCAGGCATCATGTTTGGAGGAAACCAGGCACCGCTCATCACCAGGCCAATACCATTCCTACAGTGAAGCATGGTGGTGGCAGCATCATGTTGTGGAGATGTTTTTCAGCGGCAGGAACTGGGAGACTAGTCAGGATAGAGGGAAAGATGAATGCAGCAATGTACAGAGACATCTTGGATGAAAACCTGCTCCAGAGCGCTCTTGACCTCAAACTGGGGCGGCGGTTCGTCTTTCAGCAGGACAACGACCCTAAGCACACAGCCAAAATATCAAAAGAGTGGCTTCAGGACAACTCTGTGAATGTCGTTGAGTGGCCCAGCCAGAGCCCAGACTTGGATCCGATTGGACATCTCTGGAGAGATCTGAAAATGGCTGTGTACCGACGCTTCCCATCCAACCTGATGGAGCTTGAGAGGTGATGCAAAGAGGAATGGGTGAAACTACCCAAAGATAGGTGTGCCAAGCTTATGGCATCATATTCAAAAAGATATGAGGCTGTAATTGCTGCCAAAGGTGCATCAACAAAATATTGAGCAAAGGCTGTGAATACTTATGTACATGTGATTTCTTAGCTTTTAATTTTTAATAAATTTGCAAAAATCTCAGAAAAACTTTTTTCACATTGTCATTATGGGGTATTGGCTCTCATTCCGAGTTGTTCGCTCGCTAGCTGCTTTTAGCAGCATTGCAAACGCTAGGACACCGCCCTCTGGGAGTGTATCTTAGCTTAGCAGAATAGCGAACGAAAGGTTAGCAGAACTGCTACTAAATAATTCCTTGCAGTTTCTGAGTAGCTCCAGACCTACTCCTAGATTGCGATCACCTCGGTCCGTTTAGTTCCTGGTTTGACGTCACAAACACACTAGAGATGAGCGCCGGAAATTTTTCGGGTTTTGTGTTTTGGTTTTGGGTTCGGTTCCGCGGCCGTGTTTTGGGTTCGACCGCGTTTTGGCAAAACCTCACCGAATTTTTTTTGTCGGATTCGGGTGTGTTTTGGATTCGGGTGTTTTTTTCAAAAAACACTAAAAAACAGCTTAAATCATAGAATTTGGGGGTCATTTTGATCCCAAAGTATTATTAACCTCAAAAACCATAATTTACACTCATTTTCAGTCTATTCTGAATACCTCACACCTCACAATATTATTTTTAGTCCTAAAATTTGCACCTAGGTCGCTGGATGACTAAGCTAAGCGACCCTAGTGGCCGACACAAACACCGGGCCCATCTAGGAGTGTCACTGCAGTGTCACGCAGGATGTCCCTTCCAAAAAACCCTCCCCAAACAGCACATGACGCAAAGAAAAAAAGAGGCGCAATGAGGTAGCTGTGTGAGTAAGATAAGCGACCCTAGTGGCCGACACAAACACCGGGCCCATCTAGGAGTGTCACTGCAGTGTCACGCAGGATGTCCCTTCCAAAAAACCCTCCCCAAACAGCACATGACGCAAAGAAAAAAAGAGGCGCAATGAGGTAGCTGTGTGAGTAAGATAAGCGACCCTAGTGGCCGACACAAACACCGGGCCCATCTAGGAGTGTCACTGCAGTGTCACGCAGGATGTCCCTTCCAAAAAACCCTCCCCAAACAGCACATGACGCAAAGAAAAAAAGAGGCGCAATGAGGTAGCTGTGTGAGTAAGATAAGCGACCCTAGTGGCCGACACAAACACCGGGCCCATCTAGGAGTGTCACTGCAGTGTCACGCAGGATGTCCCTTCCAAAAAACCCTCCCCAAACAGCACATGACGCAAAGAAAAAAAGAGGCGCAATGAGGTAGCTGTGTGAGTAAGATAAGCGACCCTAGTGGCCGACACAAACACCGGGCCCATCTAGGAGTGTCACTGCAGTGTCACGCAGGATGTCCCTTCCAAAAAACCCTCCCCAAACAGCACATGACGCAAAGAAAAAAAGAGGCGCAATGAGGTAGCTGTGTGAGTAAGATAAGCGACCCTAGTGGCCGACACAAACACCGGGCCCATCTAGGAGTGTCACTGCAGTGTCACGCAGGATGTCCCTTCCAAAAAACCCTCCCCAAACAGCACATGACGCAAAGAAAAAAAGAGGCGCAATGAGGTAGCTGTGTGAGTAAGATAAGCGACCCTAGTGGCCGACACAAACACCGGGCCCATCTAGGAGTGGCACTGCAGTGTCACGCAGGATGTCCCTTCCAAAAAACCCTCCCCAAACAGCACATGACGCAAAGAAAAAAAGAGGCGCAATGAGGTAGCTGTGTGAGTAAGATAAGCGACCCTAGTGGCCGACACAAACACCGGGCCCATCTAGGAGTGGCACTGCAGTGTCACGCAGGATGTCCCTTCCAAAAAACCCTCCCCAAACAGCACATGACGCAAAGAAAAATAAAAGAAAAAAGAGGTGCAAGATGGAATTGTCCTTGGGCCCTCCCACCCACCCTTATGTTGTATAAACAGGACATGCACACTTTAACCAACCCATCATTTCAGTGACAGGGTCTGCCACACGACTGTGACTGAAATGACGGGTTGGTTTGGACCCCCACCAAAAAAGAAGCAATTAATCTCTCCTTGCACAAACTGGCTCTACAGAGGCAAGATGTCCACCTCATCATCATCCTCCGATATATCACCGTGTACATCCCCCTCCTCACAGATTATCAATTCGTCCCCACTGGAATCCACCATCTCAGCTCCCTGTGTACTTTGTGGAGGCAATTGCTGCTGGTCAATGTCTCCACGGAGGAATTGATTATAATTCATTTTAATGAACATCATCTTCTCCACATTTTCTGGATGTAACCTCGTACGCCGATTGCTGACAAGGTGAGCGGCGGCACTAAACACTCTTTCGGAGTACACACTTGTGGGAGGGCAACTTAGGTAGAATAAAGCCAGTTTGTGCAAGGGCCTCCAAATTGCCTCTTTTTCCTGCCAGTATAAGTACGGACTGTGTGACGTGCCTACTTGGATGCGGTCACTCATATAATCCTCCACCATTCTTTCAATGGGGAGAGAATCATATGCAGTGACAGTAGACGACATGTCCGTAATCGTTGTCAGGTCCTTCAGTCCGGACCAGATGTCAGCATCAGCAGTCGCTCCAGACTGCCCTGCATCACCGCCAGCGGGTGGGCTCGGAATTCTGAGCCTTTTCCTCGCACCCCCAGTTGCGGGAGAATGTGAAGGAGGAGATGTTGACAGGTCGCGTTCTGCTTGACTTGACAATTTTCTCACCAGCAGGTCTTTCAACCCCAGCAGACTTGTGTCTGCCGGAAAGAGAGATCCAAGGTAGGCTTTAAATCTAGGATCGAGCACGGTGGCCAAAATGTAGTGCTCTGATTTCAACAGATTGACCACCCGTGAATCCTTGTTAAGCGAATTAAGGGCTCCATCCACAAGTCCCACATGCCTAGCGGAATCGCTCCGTGTTAGCTCCTCCTTCAATGTCTCCAGCTTCTTCTGCAAAAGCCTGATGAGGGGAATGACCTGACTCAGGCTGGCAGTGTCTGAACTGACTTCACGTGTGGCAAGTTCAAAGGGCATCAGAACCTTGCACAACGTTGAAATCATTCTCCACTGCACTTGAGACAGGTGCATTCCACCTCCTATATCGTGCTCAATTGTATAGGCTTGAATGGCCTTTTGCTGCTCCTCCAACCTCTGAAGCATATAGAGGGTTGAATTCCACCTCGTTACCACTTCTTGCTTCAGATGATGGCAGGGCAGGTTCAGTAGTTTTTGGTGGTGCTCCAGTCTTCTGTACGTGGTGCCTGTACGCCGAAAGTGTCCCGCAATTCTTCTGGCCACCGACAGCATCTCTTGCACGCCCCTGTCGTTTTTTTAAAAATTCTGCACCACCAAATTCAAGGTATGTGCAAAACATGGGACGTGCTGGAATTTGCCCATATTTAATGCACACACAATATTGCTGGCGTTGTCCGATGCCACAAATCCACAGGAGAGTCCAATTGGGGTAAGCCATTCCGCGATGATCTTCCTCAGTTGCCGTAAGAGGTTTTCAGCTGTGTGCGTATTCTGGAAAGCGGTGATACAAAGCGTAGCCTGCCTAGGAAAGAGTTGGCGTTTGCGAGATGCTGCTACTGGTGCCGCCGCTGCTGTTCTTGCGGCGGGAGTCCATACATCTACCCAGTGGGCTGTCACAGTCATATAGTCCTGACCCTGCCCTGCTCCACTTGTCCACATGTCCGTGGTTAAGTGGACATTGGGTACAACTGCATTTTTTAGGACACTGGTGAGTCTTTTTCTGACGTCCGTGTACATTCTCGGTATCGCCTGCCTAGAGAAGTGGAACCTAGATGGTATTTGGTAACGGGGGCACACTGCCTCAATAAATTGTCTAGTTCCCTGTGAACTAACGGCGGATACCGGACGCACGTCTAACACCAACATAGTTGTCAAGGCCTCAGTTATCCGCTTTGCAGCAGGATGACTGCTGTGATATTTCATCTTCCTCGCAAAGGACTGTTGGACAGTCAATTGCTTACTGGAAGTAGTACAAGTGGGCTTACAACTTCCCCTCTGGGATGACCATCGACTCCCAGCAGCAACAACAGCAGCGCCAGCAGCAGTAGGCGTTACACTCAAGGATGCATCGGAGGAATCCCAGGCAGGAGAGGACTCGTCAGAATTGCCAGTGACATGGCCTGCAGGACTATTGGCATTCCTGGGGAAGGAGGAAATTGACACTGAGGGAGTTGGTGGGGTGGTTTGCGTGAGCTTGGTTACAAGAGGAAGGGATTTACTGGTCAGTGGACTGCTTCCGCTGTCGCCCAAAGTTTTTGAACTTGTCACTGACTTATTATGAATGCGCTGCAGGTGACGTATAAGGGAGGATGTTCCGAGGTGGTTAACGTCCTTACCCCTACTTATTACAGCTTGACAAAGGCAACACACGGCTTGACACCTGTTGTCCGCTTTTCTGTTGAAATACCTCCACACTGAAGAGCTGATTTTTTTGGTATTTTCACCAGGCATGTCAACGGCCATATTCCTCCCACGGACAACAGGTGTCTCCCCGGGTGCCTGACTTAAACAAACCACCTCACCATCAGAATCCTCCTGGTCAATTTCCTCCCCAGCGCCAGCAACACCCATATCCTCCTCATCCTGGTGTACTTCAACACTGACATCTTCAATCTGACTATCAGGAACTGGACTGCGGGTGCTCCTTCCAGCACTTGCAGGGGGCGTGCAAATGGTGGAAGGTGCATGCTCTTCACGTCCAGTGTTGGGAAGGTCAGGCATCGCAACCGACACAATTGGACTCTCCTTGTGGATTTGGGATTTCGAAGAACGCACAGTTCTTTGCGGTGCTTTTGCCAGCTTGAGTCTTTTCAGTTTTCTAGCGAGAGGCTGAGTGCTTCCATCCTCATGTGAAGCTGAACCACTAGCCATGAACATAGGCCAGGGCCTCAGCCGTTCCTTGCCACTCCGTGTGGTAAATGGCATATTGGCAAGTTTACGCTTCTCCTCCGACAATTTTATTTTAGGTTTTGGAGTCTTTTTTTTACTGATATTTGGTGTTTTGGATTTGACATGCTCTGTACTATGACATTGGGCATCGGCCTTGGCAGACGACGTTGCTGGCATTTCATCGTCTCGGCCATGACTAGTGGCAGCAGCTTCAGCACGAGGTGGAAGTGGATCTTGATCTTTCCCTAATTTTGGAACCTCAACATTTTTGTTCTCCATATTTTAATAGGCACAACTAAAAGGCACCTCAGGTAAACAATGGAGATGGATGGATACTAGTATACTTATGGATGGACTGCCGAGTGCCGACACAGAGGTAGCTACAGCCGTGGACTACCGTACTGTACTGTGTCTGCTGCTAATATAGACTGGATGATAATGAGATGTAGTATGTATAAAGAAGAAAGAAAAAAAAAACCACGGGTAGGTGGTATACAATTATGGATGGACTGCCGAGTGCCGACACAGAGGTAGCTACAGCCGTGGACTACCGTACTGTACTGTGTCTGCTGCTAATATAGACTGGATGATAATGAGATGTAGTATGTATAAAGAAGAAAGAAAAAAAAAACCACGGGTAGGTGGTATACAATTATGGATGGACTGCCGAGTGCCGACACAGAGGTAGCTACAGCCGTGGACTACCGTACTGTACTGTGTCTGCTGCTAATATAGACTGGTTGATAATGAGATGTAGTATGTATAAAGAAGAAAGAAAAAAAAAACCACGGGTAGGTGGTATACAATTATGGATGGACTGCCGAGTGCCGACACAGAGGTAGCTACAGCCGTGGACTACCGTACTGTACTGTGTCTGCTACTAATATAGACTGGATGATAATGAGATGTAGTATGTATAAAGAAGAAAGAAAAAAAAAACCACGGGTAGGTGGTATACAATTATGGATGGACTGCCGAGTGCCGACACAGAGGTAGCTACAGCCGTGGACTACCGTACTGTACTGTGTCTGCTGCTAATATAGACTGGTTGATAATGAGATGTAGTATGTATAAAGAAGAAAGAAAAAAAAAACACGGGTAGGTGGTATACAATTATGGATGGACTGCCGAGTGCCGACACAGAGGTAGCTACAGCCGTGGACTACCGTACTGTGTCTGCTGCTAATATAGACTGGATGATAATGAGATGTAGTATGTATAAAGAAGAAAGAAAAAAAAAACCACGGGTAGGTGGTATACAATTATGGATGGACTGCCGAGTGCCGACACAGAGGTAGCTACAGCCGTGAACTACCGTACTGTGTCTGCTGCTAATATAGACTGGTTGATAATGAGATGTAGTATGTATAAAGAAGAAAGAAAAAAAAAACCACGGGTAGGTGGTATACAATTATGGATGGACTGCCGAGTGCCGACACAGAGGTAGCTACAGCCGTGGACTACCGTACTGTACTGTGTCTGCTGCTAATATAGACTGGATGATAATGAGATGTAGTATGTATAAAGAAGAAAGAAAAAAAAACCACGGGTAGGTGGTATACAATTATGGATGGACTGCCGAGTGCCGACACAGAGGTAGCTACAGCCGTGAACTACCGTACTGTGTCTGCTGCTAGTAGACTGGATGATAAATAATGATATAAAAAATATATATATATCACTACTGCAGCCGGACAGGTATATATTATATAATGACGGACCTGCTGGAGTGGACACTGTCTGTCAGCAGAATGAGTTTTTTAATTTTTATAGAATAAAAAAACACCACACAAGTCACACGACGAGTGTACTTTTTCAGGCAGACATTCAATCACAATATACTATACTGGTGGTCAGTGTGGTCAGGTCACTGGTCACAGTGGTCAGTGGTCAGTCACACTGGCAGTGGCACTCTGGCAGCAAAAGTGTGCACTGTTTAATATGTACTCCTGGCTCCTGCTATAACCTATAACTGCTCCCCAGTCTCCCCCACAATTAAGCTGTGTGAGCACAGTCAGATATTATACATAGATGATGCAGCACACTGGGCTGAGCACAGATATGGTATGTGAGTGTGACTGAGTCACTGTGTATCGTTTTTTTCAGGCAGAGAACAAGAACAGAACGGATTATTAAATAATAATAAATTATAAAACTGCACTGGTGGTCAGGTCACTGGTCATCAATCACTAGTATAACTCCTCCTAAGCTCCAGTAAGTAAATGAAGTGTCTCACTCTCACTCTCCTATCTATTTTAATTTCTAAACGGAGAGGACGCCAGCCACGTCTTCTCCCTATCAATCTCAATGCATGTGTGAAAATGGCCGCGACGCGCGGCTCCTTATATAGAATCCTAGTCTCGCGATAGAATCCGAGCCTCGCGAGAATCCGACAGCGTGATGATGACGTTCGGGCGCGCTCGGGTTAACCGAGCAAGGCGGGAAGATCCGAGTCGCTCGGACCCGTGTAAAAAAACATGAAGTTCGGGCGGGTTCGGATTCAGAGAAACCGAACCCGCTCATCTCTAAAACACACCCTGCGTTCGGCCAGCCACTCCCCCGTTTCTCCAGCCACTCCTGCGTTTTTACCTGGTACGCCTGCGTTTTTTAGCACACTGAGAACATGAAAAAAAGAAGAAAGAAGACTCTTTGTTGGGAAGCACTCAAAATACAGATAACGTAGTACGACTAAGTGTCACAAAAACTAACTAAAATGCAATATTTTATTAATTCTCTTTAAAATTAATTATTGAGGAGTTCAATGGGTGCCGATGTTTATTAAATGGTGACATTGCGAAAATATAAAAAGAAATATATAAATTGTAAGGTACAAATACCTAATTCAGGCCGAAGTGGGTATGTCTATATTGTTGTTAATAATCACACTTCCAACTGTAGGACAACCTGTGATAATAAATTGCTCACTTATTGAAAATATGACCATCATTTATAAGCTGCTATATATCCCAAAATGGGAATTTTAATCCTAGCAGATAGTTGAATCATAGGTCATAACCGAGGTGTAATACAATGCTCTGTATTGGTGACAGATGGGTGGCAAATATTTGCAGTACCAGGGTGTTCCTTGGTAGTCTCCTATCCAAGTACTTAACCCGGCCCTCCACTGCTTGGCTTCCAAGATCAGATGAGATTGGGCATCTCCAGCGGGGTATGACCGCAGACCTTATGCTCACCCTTGTCACACTGTGTCCACAAATGGGCACAGACAGGAGCCAATTTACGTTGTTATATGAGCCACAGGTATCGATACAGCTGAAAAGAAAATTTTTTTTTATCATAAATGATAAAGTATAACAAAAGATTAAGTACCCATCTGGATTTTCACGGCTTAGTTAGTCGCAGTATCAGTAGGAATAAAACCTCTCAAATGCACAGTTTATCATATACATGAGAATAAAGCATTAGATCAAAAATGATGGTATTTTTAACTGTGCAGGAAAGGGAAACCTCCAAATTTGGTCTCCAGAACAGTAATGATAGTATATTACACTTTGAATTTATCAAAGAAGCAGGGAAACACAAACAATGAAATCTTCAGCTCTCAGAGATTATTCTCAAGTAATAGAAAAATAATGAAAACAGAGTGTTTTCTATATGATATGTGTCTTCAGGTAAATACTGAGATAATTATGGTTTTCTGCAGTGTAAAAGAGAGAGAGAGAAGAGAAGGCGTTTATGTGCTAAATAAGGTCAAAAAAAATGGCAGACGTATCCACATCCGCTTTTTTTATATATAAATATAGACCTCAAAAAGGTTGCATTGATTCCCTTGCTGGCAATAGCTGACTGTCAATAGTATAGTCTATGCACCATGTGGGTAGGGTATTTGTAAATACTGGTCCGTGAAATGACAATGCACTGGTGCACAGAGACACATGTATTGAAAATGCACTGGTGCACAGAGACGCATGTATAAACCAAACCTGGTGTATGTTCGTAAAATTCTAGTCCTACTTGTATACTGGGGGAGATCCTGGTATGAGGAAGGTGCCGGCCGCGTCTGCCCGCGTCCTGTCTGCTGCCGAGCTCCGGCCGCACTGTACTTCCTGTTTGGCTGGTTCCCTTGGCGACGGACTTTGCCGAGAACGGCTCGTTGCGGTCACGTGTGCGCACCACGTGACCGTGAGGATACTGTCTCCTTCCTGACGTACGTTTCGCAATTTGCTTGGTCACAGGGCGTCAGTGGGTTCAACCCTTGTTTGTTCTTATATTGATAGTACTATTGGCTGATTGGTTCTTAGTAAGTGATTGATAAGTATACGATCCTGTCATATTCGAGATCAGACCTGCTGATTCCCATAGGATAATACGTCATGATTGACAGTTGAAAGTACCATTCAGCATTTCATAGTGGAAAATCATATAGTTAAAAAAGAGCTGGTTAGATTAATTCAAGGAATTATTCACAAAAATTGTATATTTACAAAAAATAGGGATATAAAGATGGTATAAATTATGAAGACACTTAAAATGGAATGTAAATATCTTGATCTATATACATATGGGTATAAGAATATTATGGAAAGAAAGAAAAGGTATAATATAATATAGTAAAATGTTGCAATAAAATTTGTAGATTATTATATATATAAATAAATAAGTCTATGTGTGACGCTTAGTGTGCCTATACTTAAAAAAGGGGGGAAATATATGCATTGTTAAGAAAAAATAATATTAAACTAGGATATTGCTGGAAAAGTTATTAGTGAGAATTGTTAAAAATGATTAATTGGTGATTACGTGACAGTGACTAATAAAGGTAAAAAGGAGAATAAAGGTGAGACTAGAAATATTAATAAAAGTGAATATATAGGATATAAAAGGTGAATAAATAAAATGAGAAATATATAGGATTTGAGGGTCTATATACTGGTATATGGGTTATAGCAATTATTTGGAATGTGATATTATTGTGCAGAAATCGTTATGAGGGCAATGTGATGGAAAATGTAGTTTTATGCTGCAAAAGGTGTATATATGCACTTACATTTGATAAATATATGTATATATATATACATGCATACATAAGGGATTGTGAAGGGGTTAATTATAAGCCCATAGTGCTAAAATATATATATATACGTTTTTTAAAACGTTAAGTGTAATAGAATAAAAGTGACAATGAAATATATAGAATAATAAAAATATGATTAAAAAATATATAATATAGAAATTTTTATTATTGATAATGTATAATTAAATAGATAGGCCAGTATAAAATGTTTAATTAGTGGCAGTGTTATATAATAAATTAAATTTATGAGATAATAAGGATTATTATCTTATTGAAATATTCTATAGTGTCATAAGAGTATTTATTATTGGTGCTGGTATTGTATAGGAAGTTAATTCTTAGGGAATATCATATTTACTGGTTATTATCGATATTGTACAATACAATTAGAAATTTTTTGTTGTTAAGTAGTAAATGAAAAATAAAGAATGAAAAATAAAATAGAAAATGAAAACATGATTAGGATTAGGGGGAGGGGGCAAAAAAATTCATTGAGGACAGTAGAATTACTGTTTTAATTCAGGAAAACTCCATAGTTTATATTTTCATTCATCCCAGAGGGGTGGATAGTGCCCAATTTGAAAATCCACTCACATTCTTTCTTCAATAGGATATCTGTCAAACTACCACCACGTATTCCGAGTTTGATTTTTTCAAGTCCGAAGACCCTCAGATCCTCCCATCTATTGTCATGGTGTTGGTAGAAATGGCGTGCTACCGTAGTGAGTGGTTTCATCTTTCTTTTATCAGATGTGGCATTACGTATGGTCCCAATGTGTTCTAGAACACGTTGTTTTAGTGGGCGAGTGGTCATACCCACATATTTCTTGTCACAGCTACATTTGATGCAGTAGATGACCCCTTCAGTCAGACAATTCATATAATCATTGATCTTGAATTCTGTCCCGTATTTATCTTTTACTTCCTTCACTGTTTCAATGTGTCTACAAGCTTTACATTTCCCACAGGGATATGTTCCTGTTGTAATAGTTTTCTTTGTGGGTATTCTTTGGAAATGACTTTGTACCAGTTGGTCTTTTAAATTTCTGGACCTCCGCCAACTCATAGAGACACGTGGACCAAGTTTTTCTGATAAGTCTGAGTCAGCATGTAATACATGCCAGTGTTTTTGTATGGCTTCACTTATCTCCCTCCATTCGTGGCAATAGTTGCCCACAAATCTAATAATATTTGTGTTTTGTGCTTTCTCTTTTTTCTTGAAGATAATGTCATCCCTGGGGACAATTAGTGCACTTCGTGAGGCTTTTTTTATTGAGGTATTGCTGTATCCTCTTTCACGTAGTCGTTGGGCCAGTTCTGTGCTCTGTTTTTTGAAATTGTGATCATCTGAGCAATTCCTGCGAAGACGGAGGAATTCCCCTTTTGGTATATTTTCTATGGTGGGATGAAAATGTGAACTTGTCTGATGTAGTAGGGTATTAGTCGCAGTAGTTTTTCGGTACAGATTTGTGGCGATCATTCCCTCTGAGTCCTTGTATATCATTAGATCCAAGAATGGTAACTCCGTCTGGCTGATGTTATGAGTTAGACGAAGATTAAGGTTGTTGTCATTAAGATGCTCTATGAACTGATGTAATAGTTGTAGGTCACCTTCCCATATCATAAAGATATCGTCTATATATCTTGTCCACATGATGATGTTAGATGTAAAATCATCATTGGTATCTTTGAAGACGAATTCTCTCTCCCACCATCCTAAAAAAATGTTCGCATAAGTAGGTGCACAGGCCGCCCCCATAGCAGTACCTCGCGTTTGGAGGTAAAATCTGTCATTGAATACGAAGAAATTGTAATGCAATACAAAGTGCAGCAATTTGATCAAGAAAGTATGAAATTCCTCCCAGCCTTCGTCATGTAGAAAATATTCAACTGCTGTTATACCTTCTGTGTGGCCAATCGAGGTATATAGTGCTTCTACGTCCAATGATACTAGGTATTGGTTGTCCTCCAATTTTACGTCATGAAGTTTCCTTAGCATGTCTGCTGTGTCTTGTATATATGAAGGAAGACCCAGTACAAGATGTCTAAGGTGTAGGTCCAAGAAAATACTCGCCTTTTCAGTTAATCCACCTATGCCTGATACTATTGGTCTCCCAGGTGGGTTTAAAATATTTTTGTGCACTTTTGGCAACATGTAGTATGTAGGGATTTTCGGATTCTGAGTTTGTAGGTATTCATATTCTTGTCTCGTAATTGACCCTTGTTCTCGAGCCTGAGTAATAATCTTAGAATAAACCAACATATAGTTACCCAGGGGGTTCAAAAGTATCCTTTTATAACAGTCAGTAGATTCCAATTGTCGTAGTGCTTCTTTGATATAGTCGGTTTTAGGCCAAATCACAATGTTGCCTCCCTTGTCCGAGGGCTTTATTATGACATCCTGCCATGTTTGTATCTCCCTCATGGCCTTTCTTTCTTGATATGTCATGTTTGAGTGACGGAAATTTTTCTTGTTGGTATGAATTAGATCAAATTCTTTTGCAACTAGTTTCTGGAATACCTGAACTTCTGGACATATTTGTTCAGGTGGAAAATATGTAGACTTCTTCTTGATAGCAGGCCTGATAGGAGGTCTGTGGTCCATACGGTTTGACACGTATTGGTCTTGTTCTAATTCATATAGTGCAGCCAGTGCTTCTTCCTCCATTGCTTGTAGATCTGAGGTTGTAGATTCCTCTATTTCAGGGGTTTCTCCCCTTGTGATAATGGGAGATATTTTATCACTATAGAGTTTTGTCAATATTAATTTCCTTCCAAATAGTTTCAAGTCCTTTTCCCATCTGAACCTCTCAAAATGCCCTGTAGGGGAGAATGTCAGGCCTTTACTCAATATAGATTTCTGTGCATCTGTGAGTATGTGTTCAGAAAGATTAATGATTTTGAGTTTATTATCCTGTTGTTCATTTTCAACCTTAGTTAGTAAACTGGTAGTTGTCATCTCCTTTGTGTGTTTCGGGTCAGCGGGGGTGAGAAATCCCATTGCTGTTGACCTCTTCTTCCTCTTCCGCCCCCTCCTCGTCTTCCTCCTCTTTGTCTTCCTCGTGCCCTCCCTGTCCGGGGGTTCCCTAAAAAAGAAGAAGAAGAAGAGGCAGAGGGGGATGGATCGTATTGGATGTTGCTTGCTTGTCCTCTGGAACCCAAATGTTTGTCGGGTATGTAATCAGTATCTTCTGTTCCAGACGCTTCTGCCTCTGAGGATGAGTAATCACCTGTATGTTGAGTTGTATTTCTTTTCCAGGTGGGCCTTTGCCATTTAAAGACTTTTCCTGAAGCAAAATCCTTTTTATCCCTGACGTATTTGGTTCGTTTACGATCGATGATAGATTGTTCATATGCCTGTAATTCTTGTTTATTGTGTTCAAAGCACTTCTGAAAATGTAAATCCTTTTCCCAAGTTTCTAATTTTTTACCTAGGTCTTCCAGTTCACGCTCGCATTCTTCCAGTATCAGGTTGTTGTGTTTAGTTAAAATGTTCATAAGATCACTTGAACATTTGAGGAGAGTATTTTCCCATTCCTTCTTTAAATTCTCGCTCGCTAAATCGAATGCCGGGAAAATTTTTGGACGGAGGCCTCTAGGTGATATTTTGTTTTTAATGTAGTTTTCCAAAGTTGTAAGGTCCCAGGTGGTCCTAATTTGTTTTCGTAACAGCACATTTAGTTTGTGAAAGTCAGATTCCCAACTGATATGGGGTTCATTATCTGTAATTTCACTTGGAAAAATATCATCTAAATTATCCTTGTTTTTGCGTCTTGAACTCAGCTCTTGTTTAAGATTAAAACTCATATTTCATGAGAGAACTCCGAAAAAAGGAAAAAGAAAATAGGGAACAGAGATTTTCCTGAAGAAGGAATGTCCGTTGCCTTTATATCACCGTGCAGGTATTTCCGAGAAGACTGGAGACCAGTCACAAATACAGTGGATTGAGAAACAGAAAAATTGGAAACCGCACTGGTATAATTGATGTATATGTATAATGATGGTTATCTGTATAAACTGATAAATAAATTTAAGGTTCAAATCCTTACTTTAGGGAGCAGATACTTAAGGTAACACATTCCTTATTTTTATGTATCAAAAAAGCTACCCATCAGTGGTGCTCCCCCGAGTCAATTATTCATAGTGAGAACATGAAAAAAAGAAGAAAGAAGACTCTTTGTTGGGAAGCACTCAAAATACAGATAACGTAGTACGACTAAGTGTCACAAAAACTAACTAAAATGCAATATTTTATTAATTCTCTTTAAAATTAATTATTGAGGAGTTCAATGGGTGCCGATGTTTATTAAATGGTGACATTGCGAAAATATAAAAAGAAATATATAAATTGTAAGGTACAAATACCTAATTCAGGCCGAAGTGGGTATGTCTATATTGTTGTTAATAATCACACTTCCAACTGTAGGACAACCTGTGATAATAAATTGCTCACTTATTGAAAATATGACCATCATTTATAAGCTGCTATATATCCCAAAATGGGAATTTTAATCCTAGCAGATAGTTGAATCATAGGTCATAACCGAGGTGTAATACAATGCTCTGTATTGGTGACAGATGGGTGGCAAATATTTGCAGTACCAGGGTGTTCCTTGGTAGTCTCCTATCCAAGTACTTAACCCGGCCCTCCACTGCTTGGCTTCCAAGATCAGATGAGATTGGGCATCTCCAGCGGGGTATGACCGCAGACCTTATGCTCACCCTTGTCACACTGTGTCCACAAATGGGCACAGACAGGAGCCAATTTACGTTGTTATATGAGCCACAGGTATCGATACAGCTGAAAAGAAAAATTTTTTTTATCATAAATGATAAAGTATAACAAAAGATTAAGTACCCATCTGGATTTTCACGGCTTAGTTAGTCGCAGTATCAGTAGGAATAAAACCTCTCAAATGCACAGTTTATCATATACATGAGAATAAAGCATTAGATCAAAAATGATGGTATTTTTAACTGTGCAGGAAAGGGAAACCTCCAAATTTGGTCTCCAGAACAGTAATGATAGTATATTACACTTTGAATTTATCAAAGAAGCAGGGAAACACAAACAATGAAATCTTCAGCTCTCAGAGATTATTCTCAAGTAATAGAAAAATAATGAAAACAGAGTGTTTTCTATATGATATGTGTCTTCAGGTAAATACTGAGATAATTATGGTTTTCTGCAGTGTAAAAGAGAGAGAGAGAAGAGAAGGCGTTTATGTGCTAAATAAGGTCAAAAAAAATGGCAGACGTATCCACATCCGCTTTTTTTATATATAAATATAGACCTCAAAAAGGTTGCATTGATTCCCTTGCTGGCAATAGCTGACTGTCAATAGTATAGTCTATGCACCATGTGGGTAGGGTATTTGTAAATACTGGTCCGTGAAATGACAATGCACTGGTGCACAGAGACACATGTATTGAAAATGCACTGGTGCACAGAGACGCATGTATAAACCAAACCTGGTGTATGTTCGTAAAATTCTAGTCCTACTTGTATACTGGGGGAGATCCTGGTATGAGGAAGGTGCCGGCCGCGTCTGCCCGCGTCCTGTCTGCTGCCGAGCTCCGGCCGCACTGTACTTCCTGTTTGGCTGGTTCCCTTGGCGACGGACTTTGCCGAGAACGGCTCGTTGCGGTCACGTGTGCGCACCACGTGACCGTGAGGATACTGTCTCCTTCCTGACGTACGTTTCGCAATTTGCTTGGTCACAGGGCGTCAGTGGGTTCAACCCTTGTTTGTTCTTATATTGATAGTACTATTGGCTGATTGGTTCTTAGTAAGTGATTGATAAGTATACGATCCTGTCATATTCGAGATCAGACCTGCTGATTCCCATAGGATAATACGTCATGATTGACAGTTGAAAGTACCATTCAGCATTTCATAGTGGAAAATCATATAGTTAAAAAAGAGCTGGTTAGATTAATTCAAGGAATTATTCACAAAAATTGTATATTTACAAAAAATAGGGATATAAAGATGGTATAAATTATGAAGACACTTAAAATGGAATGTAAATATCTTGATCTATATACATATGGGTATAAGAATATTATGGAAAGAAAGAAAAGGTATAATATAATATAGTAAAATGTTGCAATAAAATTTGTAGATTATTATATATATAAATAAATAAGTCTATGTGTGACGCTTAGTGTGCCTATACTTAAAAAAGGGGGGAAATATATGCATTGTTAAGAAAAAATAATATTAAACTAGGATATTGCTGGAAAAGTTATTAGTGAGAATTGTTAAAAATGATTAATTGGTGATTACGTGACAGTGACTAATAAAGGTAAAAAGGAGAATAAAGGTGAGACTAGAAATATTAATAAAAGTGAATATATAGGATATAAAAGGTGAATAAATAAAATGAGAAATATATAGGATTTGAGGGTCTATATACTGGTATATGGGTTATAGCAATTATTTGGAATGTGATATTATTGTGCAGAAATCGTTATGAGGGCAATGTGATGGAAAATGTAGTTTTATGCTGCAAAAGGTGTATATATGCACTTACATTTGATAAATATATGTATATATATATACATGCATACATAAGGGATTGTGAAGGGGTTAATTATAAGCCCATAGTGCTAAAATATATATATATACGTTTTTTAAAACGTTAAGTGTAATAGAATAAAAGTGACAATGAAATATATAGAATAATAAAAATATGATTAAAAAATATATAATATAGAAATTTTTATTATTGATAATGTATAATTAAATAGATAGGCCAGTATAAAATGTTTAATTAGTGGCAGTGTTATATAATAAATTAAATTTATGAGATAATAAGGATTATTATCTTATTGAAATATTCTATAGTGTCATAAGAGTATTTATTATTGGTGCTGGTATTGTATAGGAAGTTAATTCTTAGGGAATATCATATTTACTGGTTATTATCGATATTGTACAATACAATTAGAAATTTTTTGTTGTTAAGTAGTAAATGAAAAATAAAGAATGAAAAATAAAATAGAAAATGAAAACATGATTAGGATTAGGGGGAGGGGGCAAAAAAATTCATTGAGGACAGTAGAATTACTGTTTTAATTCAGGAAAACTCCATAGTTTATATTTTCATTCATCCCAGAGGGGTGGATAGTGCCCAATTTGAAAATCCACTCACATTCTTTCTTCAATAGGATATCTGTCAAACTACCACCACGTATTCCGAGTTTGATTTTTTCAAGTCCGAAGACCCTCAGATCCTCCCATCTATTGTCATGGTGTTGGTAGAAATGGCGTGCTACCGTAGTGAGTGGTTTCATCTTTCTTTTATCAGATGTGGCATTACGTATGGTCCCAATGTGTTCTAGAACACGTTGTTTTAGTGGGCGAGTGGTCATACCCACATATTTCTTGTCACAGCTACATTTGATGCAGTAGATGACCCCTTCAGTCAGACAATTCATATAATCATTGATCTTGAATTCTGTCCCGTATTTATCTTTTACTTCCTTCACTGTTTCAATGTGTCTACAAGCTTTACATTTCCCACAGGGATATGTTCCTGTTGTAATAGTTTTCTTTGTGGGTATTCTTTGGAAATGACTTTGTACCAGTTGGTCTTTTAAATTTCTGGACCTCCGCCAACTCATAGAGACATGTGGACCAAGTTTTTCTGATAAGTCTGAGTCAGCATGTAATACATGCCAGTGTTTTTGTATGGCTTCACTTATCTCCCTCCATTCGTGGCAATAGTTGCCCACAAATCTAATAATATTTGTGTTTTGTGCTTTCTCTTTTTTCTTGAAGATAATGTCATCCCTGGGGACAATTAGTGCACTTCGTGAGGCTTTTTTTATTGAGGTATTGCTGTATCCTCTTTCACGTAGTCGTTGGGCCAGTTCTGTGCTCTGTTTTTTGAAATTGTGATCATCTGAGCAATTCCTGCGAAGACGGAGGAATTCCCCTTTTGGTATATTTTCTATGGTGGGATGAAAATGTGAACTTGTCTGATGTAGTAGGGTATTAGTCGCAGTAGTTTTTCGGTACAGATTTGTGGCGATCATTCCCTCTGAGTCCTTGTATATCATTAGATCCAAGAATGGTAACTCCGTCTGGCTGATGTTATGAGTTAGACGAAGATTAAGGTTGTTGTCATTAAGATGCTCTATGAACTGATGTAATAGTTGTAGGTCACCTTCCCATATCATAAAGATATCGTCTATATATCTTGTCCACATGATGATGTTAGATGTAAAATCATCATTGGTATCTTTGAAGACGAATTCTCTCTCCCACCATCCTAAAAAAATGTTCGCATAAGTAGGTGCACAGGCCGCCCCCATAGCAGTACCTCGCGTTATATATTATATAATGACGGACCTGCTGGAGTGGACACTGTCTGTCAGCAGAATGAGTTTTTTAATTTTTATAGAATAAAAAAACACCACACAAGTCACACGACGAGTGTACTTTTTCAGGCAGACATTCAATCACAATATACTATACTGGTGGTCAGTGTGGTCAGGTCACTGGTCACAGTGGTCAGTGGTCAGTCACACTGGCAGTGGCACTCTGGCAGCAAAAGTGTGCACTGTTTAATATGTACTCCTGGCTCCTGCTATAACCTATAACTGCTCCCCAGTCTCCCCCACAATTAAGCTGTGTGAGCACAGTCAGATATTATACATAGATGATGCAGCACACTGGGCTGAGCACAGATATGGTATGTGAGTGTGACTGAGTCACTGTGTATCGTTTTTTTCAGGCAGAGAACAAGAACAGAACGGATTATTAAATAATAATAAATTATAAAACTGCACTGGTGGTCAGGTCACTGGTCATCAATCACTAGTATAACTCCTCCTAAGCTCCAGTAAGTAAATGAAGTGTCTCACTCTCACTCTCCTATCTATTTTAATTTCTAAATGGAGAGGACGCCAGCCACGTCCTCTCCCTATCAATCTCAATGCATGTGTGAAAATGGCCGCGACGCGCGGCTCCTTATATAGAATCCTAGTCTCGCGATAGAATCCGAGCCTCGCGAGAATCCGACAGCGTGATGATGACGTTCGGGCGCGCTCGGGTTAACCGAGCAAGGCGGGAAGATCCGAGTCGCTCGGACCCGTGTAAAAAAACATGAAGTTCGGGCGGGTTCGGATTCAGAGAAACCGAACCCGCTCATCTCTAAAACACACCCTGCGTTCGGCCAGCCACTCCCCCGTTTCTCCAGCCACTCCTGCGTTTTTACCTGGTACGCCTGCGTTTTTTAGCACACTCCCTGAAAACGCTGAGTAGCCGCCCAGAAACACCCACTTCGATCACTCGAGCGAGGAAAAACGTCGCTCGAGCTTGTGTAAATCTCCAAAGTTTTGTGTTAAATTACTTAACACATGCGCGCTACGTACCATGCGCATGCGCATTTTCTACCTAATCGCTCCGTTGCGAAAAAACGGCAACGAGCGAACAACTCGGAATGACCACCATTGTGTGTAGAATTTTGAGGGAATTTTTTTTTATTCCAGTTTGGAATAAGGCTGTAACATAACAAAATGTATGAAAAAGTGAAGCACTGTGAATACTTTCCTGATGCACTGTACATAAGTGCACTACTACTGGGGGCATTATACATAAGCGCACAAATACTGGGTGCATTGTACATAAGCGCACTACTACTGGGGCCATTATACATAAGCGCACTACTACTGGGGGCATTATACATATGCGCACAACTACTGGGGGCATTATACATAAGTGCACAACTACTGGGGGCATTATATATAAGCGCACTACTACCGGGGCCATTATACATAAGCAGCGCTACTACTGGGGGCATTATGCATAAGCGGCGCTACTAATAGGGGCACTGTGTTTAAGCGGCACTACTACTGATGGCATTATGTGTATAAGCGGCACTATTACTGGGGGCATTATGCATAAGCGGCACTACTACTGGGGACAACGAATTAAGCCAGTTGGAGGCTAGCTCACAAACCGGCATCTCGGTCCGTGAGCTCCAAATGGTTGGCGGCCGGTGCCACATTTGAAGTGTCAATGTCTAAATGGCTGCCCGCCATCTAGGCGCCAGCACCATACACATCGCTGCCATCTGGCCCACCATCATCTCTGTGTTAATCCAACCCTGAAATGCCCGGAATTAGGGTGTGATGGGAGAGGGTAGCCTGTGGGGGCGCAGGTGCAGCGAATGGGATGGGGGGGGTGTGGGTTCGTGAGGGAGAGAAGACAGGAGAGGGTAGCCTGGGGGAGGGGGGTCGCGGGGCCGTGAATTGAGGGGCTGTGAGGGGAGAAAAGACAGGAGTTGGTAGCCTTTGGGGGTAGGTGGGGTCGCGGGTGCCGCAAATGGGAGGGTTGGAGCTATAGGGGAGAGAGAACATGAAAGGGTAACCTGTGGGGAGGAGGGGAGAGGTTGCAGGTGCCGTGGATGGGGAGGGGGCTTGGAGCTGTGAGGGGAACCTGTGGGACTGGTGTCTCGGAGCGTTTGGTGGTGTGGGAGGCCGGTTGAGGCTAGATCCAAGTGGCCTAAGGGACCCCCTTCTCCCACTCCGATATAGAACCAGCCGTGGGAGGCAGGGAAGTGAGCAGGAAAAGAGAAGCCAGGGCTGAAAGGGAAGGATAATAGAGAGCCGGGACTGGATAGATCTGCCCTCTGTATGGGGAACACACTACTCTGTGTCTGCACTGAGCATCTATAGAACATGTGCACCATCCTGTACCTTTCCTTACCCTGTCTGTGCGCTCCGGTTCCCCCAGCGTGTAACCTCCTCCCGTTCGCAGATATTACAGCCCCAGCATGCCCCAGATTCTCCACCATTTATCCCTGGCTGGGCAGTGACAGCGGGTAAGATCCCTGGATAATGAGAGAAGAGGGCGAGGCTCCTTCCCTGCACCTCCTCCTCCTAACCTCCATCATGGCGCTTAGTCACAGCCCCCAGAGCAGCGGCGGTGCTGAAAATACAGCGGCGGCGCCTACCACAGAGTGCCGCTCTACGTGCCTGCGTAATGGTCGAGCCGGCCCTGGGAAGTATGGTGATTGTCAAGAGCTGCTGGGGTCGGGGCCACATGCTGCATTCGGCCCCACCGCCCATCTGGCCTCCCGGGAATCTTCCCGAATACTGTAGGGGCCAATCCGGCCTTGCCCCTGAGTGACGAATTCGGGAGGCGTGGGTTGCGGATGAATTATCCCGCTAAAACATGCACCTTTCCCCAAAGGCCACGCCCCCTTTTGGGTGTTAACGCGGCTTCAAGAGTCCCGGATTTACCCTCCTATATGTTTGGAGGTATGATTGATGTTGTAGAAACGCAACCTATTTCCTTCTTAGAGAGCTCAGGAGTAGGGGAGTAAGAGAGACAGAGGGGCCAGTATATTTGGCTGCACAGGTTAGTGTAGTCTACTGTATACTTGTGGTTTGTTTTGTTTTTATGTACACAATACTTGCAAAAACTATACATGCCAAACACTGTCATTATCTAGCCCATACTTACTTCCAGGGCTTTGTCTAGCACATCTCTGTGATGAATTTCACTTTTAGGGAGTTTGGTCAGATGCTTAGAGCTCCCTTTTGGCTTAACAGAACCATAGACTAGCACAAGGATGATAGTATATTATCAGAGAGCGCATATAGCTGTATATATATCAAATTTATTACATAAAAAATAAACACATGTACATATAGAATAAAAAATAAACAATCAATTAAAAATTCCCCCTACTGCAGCGGATTAAATTTGACCGAACACTTTTGCTATATCCAGATTTAAAGTTCATAATATGAACTTGTTCTCAATATAAAGTCCCGAACAATATATGTAGTCCTATTTAAGAAGAGTTGATGATGCCTGCAGTTTTTTATCCAGCTGTGAGCATTTTCACATGCTCTTAGAGATCTCCTTATGTATCTGATAGACAGCCGGCTTTCCACTCCCGTTAATTGGTGCCGCAAAACGGCCAAGTGCTTTAGATGCTTAAGCTTTAGTGTCCGTATTTAAAGGACTTATACGTCCACTCTCACTGTGCTAATAGGGCCACATTGCAAGATTGTCCACTTTATTCACGGCCAAGAGCGTGCCTGTTTATTATCCGTGGACGGCCCCCGTTGTCGATATCAGCCACAGTCGAGAGATGGCACCTTTCTTTGTTGCGGGGTGCACCGGAGGATCTCTCAAGATGGTCAGCTTCCAAACGGACAGTGGTTAAGAAGGATGATAGTAAACTGTATACCGCTAGTAGTAGGAAGGACGTCAATACAGAATAAGCCCCAGTCCCAGACTACAATGCAGGAATCTGCATACACATGACAACTTAACTGCTATTTTCTACATGGAATAGATAGTGTGTGTGTGTGTGTGTGTGTGTGTGTGTGTGTGTGTGTGTGTGTGTGTGTGTGTGTGTGTGTACAAAATGATAAAAGTTTTTTTCAGCATACAATTACTCTTTTATTCTTCCTGTTCTCCTCCTTCCCCCAGTTTTTCTCTCCTTAATTCTATAAACAATGACCATATTGTTTCATCCGATTCCTACCTAATCTTAATTAATTGAATGACCAACTGACAAACTTTGCATAAGTATCAACTGATTAAAATGTTATTTGGCACTGTATGCTTTTTAATATAAATCTTAATTTCATATCATATAAATGTGTATACATTCTTGTGTTTGTATCGATGGTTCACGGTAATTTGCACAATAAAGAAAGACAGCTGGTAGTTCTGGTTTGTCAGATTGTTCAGTGTGAATTGAGAGGCTAGTCAGTAATTTTTCTTAAACTCCTGACTTTATATACACTAAGGTGCATACCCAATTAGGTGCAAGATTTTGCCTGCAAAAAAAAATTGCTAATCTCACACCCCATTTTGGATTACCGCAGGTACTGTATGTGCCCTCCCGATACACACAGTATCCAATTCTTAAATACTAGTTGCAGGTTTTTATGTGGGCAAAATCTGTGAGGCTAAAAAAAGGTTATGGGTCAAAGGGTAGATAGTCGGAAGGTCGACATGCACAAGGTCAATATGGTGAAAAAGTCAACATGAGTTTTTTATCGTTTTTTGATGTCAAAAAATCCCTTACAGCACATGGACCCCCAATTAGTGCACCACTGTGCTTGCCATGCTTTGGGCAAGATCAGTGACGGACTTGGCCTCCATTTTGGCCGGGCACTCTTCGGCGCGTGTGCTCATCACGGGGGGCACGCGCACTTCACGGGGGGCGCACCATCATGTAATACGGGTGCGTGCCGTGAGTCATGGGGGCATGGACTCATGGCACGCACCCATTACCATGACGATGCTTTCGGGAGCGTGGACACACAGCACGCCCCCATTTCCATGGAGACCGGTGGGGGTGGCTCCCCCATTCAATGACGATGCTTTCGGGGGCGTGGACGCACGGCACGCCCCCATTTCCATGGAGACAGGTGGGGGTGGCTCAACCAAAGAGCCGGTCCTCTGAGGGACCGGACCGGCTCACCTCCCCATCGGCCCTTCTGGCATATGCCAGAAGTGCTAGATGGCCAGTCCGGCCCTGGGCAAGGTTACTATTCCCAATCATAGTCCACACGCATGGTAAAGTATGAAAAAGTCCAAAAAATATAAAAAATAGGATTTTAATATCCTACCGGTAAATCCTTTTCTCGTAGTCCGTAGAGGATGCTGGGGTCCATTTTAGTACCATGGGGTATAGACGGTTCCGCAGGAGCCTTCAGCACTTTAAGCCTTTTTAACAGTGTGAACTGGCTCCTCCCTCTATGCCTCTCCTCCAGACCTCAGTATAGGAACTGTGCCCGAGGAGACGTACATATTCGAGAGAGGATTTACTAATAAACTTGTGGCGAGATTCACACCAGCTCACACCATACACAAGAAACATGTCGGCTAACATGGCCTTTAACATAACTCATGCCAACCAGCATGTATAACTCAACAGCAACAGCTGTCAACATCTAAAAAAATTTTTAACGTAATCAGCAGGAAAAATGGAGCACTGGGCTGGCGTCCAGCATCCTCTACGGACTACGAGAAAAGGATTTACCAGTAGGTTATTAAAATCCTATTTTCTCTTACGTCCTAGAGGATGCTGGGGTCCATTTTAGTACCATGGGGATATACCAAAGCTCCCAGTACAGGCGGGAAAGTGCTAATGTTCCTGCAGAACTGATTGACCAAATTTTAGGTTGTCAGCAGCCAAGGTGTCAAACTTATAAAACTTAGCAAACATGTTTGCACCTGACCAAGTAGCAGCTTGGCAGATTTGCAATGCCGAGACACCCCGGGCAGCCACCCAGGACGAACCCACTTTCCTTGTAGAGTGGGCTTTTACCGAAGTCGGTAACGGCAATCCTGCCGTGGAATGAGCGTGCTGAATGGTACCTCTGATCCAGCGCGCAATAGTCTGCTTAGAAGCAGGACCCCCAATCTTGTTGGGGTCATAGAGGACAAATAAAAATTCTGTCTTCCTTATCCTAGCCGTTCTTGCGACATAAGTCCTCAACGCTCTGATGACATCCAAGGACTTTGGGACGGCTGAGGTGTCAGAAGCCACTGGCACCACCACTGGTTGGTTGATATGAAAAGAAGACACAACCTTCGGAAGAAAGTGCTGACGTGTTCTCAGTTCAGCCCTATCTTCATGAAATATTAAGTAAGGACTCTTGTGTGACAGAGTTCCTAACTCAGACACTCGTCTGCCTGAGGCCATGGCCAACAGCATGACCACTTTCCAAGTGAAAAACTTCAACTCTACCTCTTGTAGAGGCTCAAACCAGTCCGATATAAGGAACTGCAACACCACATTAAGATCCCATGGAGCCGCTACAGGCACAAAGGGAGGTTGGATGCGCAGTACCCCTTTCACAAAGGTCTGGACCTCAGGAAGAGAAGCCAATTGTTTCTGAAAGAAAACTGACAAGGCCGAAATCTGAACCTTGATAGATCCTAATCTCAATCCAGCATCCACACCCGCATGTAGAAATAGGAGAAGTCATCCTAATTGAAACTCCACCGCAGGAGACTTCTTGGATTCACACCAAGATACATATTTTCTCCAAATACGATGGTAATGTTTGGACGTTACCCCTTTCCTGGCCAGAATAAGTGTGGGAATGACTTCATTGGGAATACCCTTACGGGCTAGGATCTGGCGCTCAACAGCCATGCCGTCAAATGCAGCCGCGGTAAGTCCTGATAAACTAACGGCCCCTGCTGAAGCAGGTCCTCGCGAAGAGGAAGAGGCCGAGGATCTTCCAGTAATAACTCTTGAAGATCTGGATGCCAAGCCCTCCTTGGCCAATCTGGAGCAATGAGTATTGCTCGAACTCTTGTTCTTCTGACGATCTTGAGAACTTTTGGAAGAAGTGGAAGTGGAGGGAACAGATACACCGACTGAAACACCCACTGGGTCACCAGTGCATCTATCGCTATTGCTTGTGGGTCTCTCAACCTGGAACAATATTTCTGAAGCTTCTTGTTGAGGCGTGATGCCATCATATCCACTTGAGGAACGCCCCAACGACTTGCCACCTCCGCAAAGACTTCTGGGTGGAGGCCCCATTCTCCTGGATGGAGATCGTGTCTGCTGAGGAATTCTGCTTCCCAGTTGTCCCCTCCCGGAATGAAAATTGCCGACAGAGCTTTTGCATGTCTTTCTGCCCAGAGGAGTATCTTTGTCACCTCTGCCATTGCCGCTCTGCTTTTTGTTCCGCCTTGACGGTTTGTGTAAGCTACTGCCGTTGCATTGTCTGACTGGATCTGTATGGGACGACCTTGAAGAAGGTGTGCCGCCTGATGAAGACTGTTGTACACAGCTCTCAATTCCAGACTGTTTATGTGAAGTCGAGTTTCTTGACTTGACCACCTTCCTTGGAAGCTTTCGCCTTGCGTGACTGCTCCCCATCCTCGGAGACTTGCATCCGTGGTCACCAGGATCCAGGTCTGAATCCCGAACCTGCGTCCCTCCAGGATGTGAGACATTTGTAGCCACCACAGGAGCGAAATTCTGGCTTTTGCTGACAAGATTATCTTTTGATGCGTGCGGAGATGCGACCCGGACCACTTGTCCAGTAGGTCCCACTGAAAGACCCTGGCATGGAATCGGCCATATTGTAGTGCCTCGTAAGTCGCTACCATTTTCCCCAACAGGCAAATGCACTGATGAATTGATACTGTTCTTGGTCTCAAAAGTTGTTTGACCATGCTCTGGATCTCCTGAGCCTTTTCCACCGGTAGAAATACTTTCTGTACCTCGGTGTCCAGTATCATTCCCAAAAATGATAACCTCATCGTCGGTTCCAACTGAGATTTTGGAAAGTTGATGATCCAACCGTGCTGTTGAAGTACCGTCAAGGATAATGCTATGTTCTGGATTAGCTTGTCCCTGGATCTCGCTTTGATGAGGAGATCGTCCAGGTATGGAATTATGTTGACTCCTTGTTTGCGAAGGAGAACCATCATCTCCGCCATCACCTTGGTGAATATTCTCGGAGCCGTGGAGAGTACGAACGGTAATGTCTGGAATTGGTAGTGGCAATCCTGAACTGCTAACCTCAGGTATGCTTGATGTGGCGGGTAAATGGGGACATGCAAGTAAGCATCCTTGATATCCACTGACACCAGAAATTCCTTTTCTTCCAAGCTGGAAATCACCGCTCTCAAGGATTCCATCTTGAATTTGAATCTTTTTAAATAAAGATTCAGAGATTTTAGGTTTAAAATCGGCCTGACCAAGCCATCCGGCTTTGGTTGACAAACAGACTTGAATAAAAGCCTTGATTCCTTTGTTCGGCAGGAACCAAGGCAATTACTTTGTCTTGACATAATTTGTGTATTGCATTCAGGACATTTGCGCTGTCTTGAGCAGAAACTGGTAAGGCTGATTTGAAAAATCGGCATGGGGGAAGGTCTTGAAATTCCAACTTGTAACCTTGGGATATTGGGGGTCATTCCGAGTTGTTCGCTCGTTGCCGATTTTCGCTATACTGCGATTAGTCGCTTACTGCGCATGCGCAAGGTTCGCAGAGTGCGTGCGCTTAGTTATTTTACACAAAAGTTAGGTATTTTACTCACGGCATAACAAAGCTTTTTCATCGTTCTGGTGATCGGAGTGTCTGAAGAAACGGGGAGTGTCTGGCCGAACGCTGGGTGTGTTTGTGACGTCAAACCAGGAACGAAACTGACTGAACTGATCGCAGTGTAGGAGTAAGTATCGAGCTACTCAGAAACTGCTAAGAAATTTCTATTCGCAATTCTGCTAATCTTTCGTTCGCAATTCTGCTAAGATACACTCCCAGAGGGCGGCGGCTTAGCGTGTGCAATGCTGCTAAAAGCAGCTAGTGAGCGAACAACTCGTAATCACCCCCATTATCTGTAAAATCCAAGGATCCAGGTTTGAGCGAAGCCAGACCTGGCTGAAAAATAGTAGATGTGCCCCCACCCGATCGCACTCCCGCAGAGGAGCCCCAGCGTCATGCTGTGGTTTTTGCAGAAGTAGTTGCTGACTTCTGCTCTTAGGAGCCTGAGGGTGTTGTAGGTTTTCTACCTTTTCCTCTCCCCTTTCCTGTGAAAAAAGGGGTACTTTTAGCCTTTTTGTTCTTGTTGGGCCGAAACTAGGACTGCATAGTATGAGAATGATATACTTTTTTAGCCAGTGTAGCTGCCGACGGCAGAAATGCTGACTTGCCAGATGTAGTAGTTGATATCATGGCATCTAATTTCTCTCCAAAGAGGGCCTCACCATTGTATGGGAGCGCCTCAATATTTCTTTTGGATTCTGCATCAGCATTCCATTGGCGTATCCAGAGCGCCCTGCTGGCTGAAACCGCCATAGCAGAGGCACGTGAGCCCAGCAAGCCTACGTCCTTCATAGCCTCAACCAAATAACCTGCAGAATCTTTGATATGACCTAGAATTTGCAGCATGTCATCTTTATCGACCGTGTCAATATTAACAATCAAGTTATCTGCCCACTTTTCGACTGCGTTACCTACCCACGCAGAAGCAATTGTGGGCCTGAGTAACGTACCCGTAGCAACATAGATGGACTTTAAAGTCGTCTCTAATTTGCAGTCAGCAGGTTCTTTTAATGAAGCTGACCCTGGGGCAGGTAAAATTATTTTCTTTGACAACCTAGTAACTGAGGTGTCTATCATTGGGGGTGACTACCACTTACGCCTATCCTCTTCTGGGAAAGGGTACGCTACCCGCAACCTTTTAGGGATAGCAAATTTCTTTTCCGGGTTAGCCCAGGATTCCTCAAAAAATTTATTTAAGTCCTTAGATGGAGGAAAAGTCACCACCTGTTTTTATTTAATTTAAAATATTTTTTTTCCTCAGGTGGAGGTGTTGTGTCAGGAAATTCCAACACCTCTTTTATAGCGACTATCATACATTGAATGCTCTTAGCCAGTTTGGGGTCTACCCCCCTCAAATCCCCAGTGTCGACTTCAGTGTCGGAAACTGTGTCAGTGTCCCTTTGCATAATTTGGGCCAGGGACCTTTTCTGGGAACTGGAGGGGTCCCGAGTGGATGATGTGGAACAATCAGCAAATAGAGCATCTTCCACAGACTGTCTCCAATGCTTTGCCTGTTCGTCAGACTCAGAGAATTCATTCGCTAGATTAGCCATATTACTCTGCAGCTTTCTCACCCACACAGGCTCAGAACACTCTTGTGCCTCTAAAATGGGTCCCTCTGGGGAAGAGCTTCTCTAGACATGTTACACG